>NW_017309098.1:11272-18162 GCF_000935625.1 Nanorana parkeri | reverse complement strand
GTCCTGCTGTGCAAAAAAAAAAAAAGCGCAATAATACTTCAAAAGACGCAGGACAAGGTGAAGCGCGTTTATGCGGTGAATTTTTAGCCCTCGTTCACACCTGAACGTTTTGTAGCGCGTTCTACGCTCGAAGAACGCTCTACAAAACGCTCAAAAATATAAATTGCATTGGAGTCAATGGACTCGTTCCCACCTCGGCGTATTTCCACCCGTCCCGAACGCGCTACAAAACGGCCCACGCCTGAAAAGGTCCCGGTACTACTTTGGGCCGTTTTGTAGGGCGTTTTCCATTGGAATACAGCCAAGTAGCCTTTGGAATCGCGGTAAAAAAAACGCGCGACAGACGCGTTTTTGCAATACGCCTAGGTGTGAACCAGGCCTTAGACCATACTCTGCATTGCATAGGGAAGCACAGAGAGCCAGTGATGGCATCACCAGGACTGACATATGTACATAATAGTGGTTCAGCTCCCCTAGTGACAGGTGCCCTTTAAAAGGATCCTCCAATCAAATAAAAACAAAGAATTGATACATTTGTGTCCATTTTGATTAAAAAAATTCCCAGCTGGGAGTTCCCCGTGTTTAAGACTCCGCCCACTGCAGTCCCCATGGAGGGAAGTTGCACGGAATCATGTGATGCAGTGACCCCGGATGATATATGTATATGATGGAGAGCGGCGCTGACTTCCAGTCTCCCGCGCGGCGATCCCGGACGGATTGGTTTTACCTGATTCCCGGGAGACGCCGTCCACGCCGATCGGCAGCCGCCGACGTTTTACAGCTTCCCGGGAATTGTTACCCGGAGACGTTCACTCAGATCTGCCGAGCCGTAAATATCCCCCCAATGAGAACAAGACGTCCGACTCGCCCCCAGGGACTGCAACACGGAGAACCTTCCAGAAGCTTCCGACCAACGAAACCCCCGACAGACCCGCCGCGTTCTGAGCGAGGAGATCCGAGAATGTGATCACCAATCCTACACACCATATATCTCTGACATATACCGCGGCGCTGTACACTGAGCCAGTCACATCAGTCTCTGTACAGAGGAGCTTACACTCTAATGCCCCCCTCCCCCCCACAGTCACATCACTCTCTGTACAGAGGAGCTTACACTCTAATGCCCCCCTCCCCCCCACAGTCACATCACTCTCTGTACAGAGGAGCTTACACTCTAATGCCCCCCTCCCCCCCACAGTCACATCACTCTCTGTACAGAGGAGCTTACACTCTAATGCCCCCCTCCCCCCCACAGTCACATCACTCTCTGTACAGAGGAGCTTACACTCTAATGCCCCCCTCCCCCCCACAGTCACATCACTCTCTGTACAGAGGAGCTTACACTCTAATGCCCCCCTCCCCCCCACAGTCACATCACTCTCTGTACAGAGGAGCTTACACTCTAATGCCCCCCTCCCCCCCACAGTCACATCACTCTCTGTACAGAGGAGCTTACACTCTAATGCCCCCCTCCCCCCCACAGTCACATCACTCTCTGTACAGAGGAGCTTACACTCTAATGCCCCCCTCCCCCCCACAGTCACATCACTCTCTGTACAGAGGAGCTTACACTCTAATGCCCCCCTCCCCCCCACAGTCACATCACTCTCTGTACAGAGGAGCTTACACTCTAATGCCCCCCTCCCCCCCACAGTCACATCACTCTCTGTACAGAGGAGCTTACACTCTAATGCCCCCCTCCCCCCCACAGTCACATCACTCTCTGTACAGAGGAGCTTACACTCTAATGCCCCCCTCCCCCCCACAGTCACATCACTCTCTGTACAGAGGAGCTTACACTCTAATGCCCCCCTCCCCCCCACAGTCACATCACTCTCTGTACAGAGGAGCTTACACTCTAATGCCCCCCTCCCCCCCACAGTCACATCACTCTCTGTACAGAGGAGCTTACACTCTAATGCCCCCCTCCCCCCCACAGTCACATCACTCTCTGTACAGAGGAGCTTACACTCTAATGCCCCCCTCCCCCCCACAGTCACATCACTCTCTGTACAGAGGAGCTTACACTCTAATGCCCCCCTCCCCCCCACAGTCACATCACTCTCTGTACAGAGGAGCTTACACTCTAATGCCCCCCTCCCCCCCACAGTCACATCACTCTCTGTACAGAGGAGCTTACACTCTAATGCCCCCCTCCCCCCCACAGTCACATCACTCTCTGTACAGAGGAGCTTACACTCTAATGCCCCCCTCCCCCCCACAGTCACATCACTCTCTGTACAGAGGAGCTTACACTCTAATGCCCCCCTCCCCCCCACAGTCACATCACTCTCTGTACAGAGGAGCTTACACTCTAATGCCCCCCTCCCCCCCACAGTCACATCACTCTCTGTACAGAGGAGCTTACACTCTAATGCCCCCCTCCCCCCCACAGTCACATCACTCTCTGTACAGAGGAGCTTACACTCTAATGCCCCCCTCCCCCCCACAGTCACATCACTCTCTGTACAGAGGAGCTTACACTCTAATGCCCCCCTCCCCCCCACAGTCACATCACTCTCTGTACAGAGGAGCTTACACTCTAATGCCCCCCTCCCCCCCACAGTCACATCACTCTCTGTACAGAGGAGCTTACACTCTAATGCCCCCCTCCCCCCCACAGTCACATCACTCTCTGTACAGAGGAGCTTACACTCTAATGCCCCCCTCCCCCCCACAGTCACATCACTCTCTGTACAGAGGAGCTTACACTCTAATGCCCCCCTCCCCCCCACAGTCACATCACTCTCTGTACAGAGGAGCTTACACTCTAATGCCCCCCTCCCCCCCACAGTCACATCACTCTCTGTACAGAGGAGCTTACACTCTAATGCCCCCCTCCCCCCCACAGTCACATCACTCTCTGTACAGAGGAGCTTACACTCTAATGCCCCCCTCCCCCCCACAGTCACATCACTCTCTGTACAGAGGAGCTTACACTCTAATGCCCCCCTCCCCCCCACAGTCACATCACTCTCTGTACAGAGGAGCTTACACTCTAATGCCCCCCTCCCCCCCACAGTCACATCACTCTCTGTACAGAGGAGCTTACACTCTAATGCCCCCCTCCCCCCCACAGTCACATCACTCTCTGTACAGAGGAGCTTACACTCTAATGCCCCCCTCCCCCCCACAGTCACATCACTCTCTGTACAGAGGAGCTTACACTCTAATGCCCCCCTCCCCCCCACAGTCACATCACTCTCTGTACAGAGGAGCTTACACTCTAATGCCCCCCTCCCCCCCACAGTCACATCACTCTCTGTACAGAGGAGCTTACACTCTAATGCCCCCCTCCCCCCCACAGTCACATCACTCTCTGTACAGAGGAGCTTACACTCTAATGCCCCCCTCCCCCCCACAGTCACATCACTCTCTGTACAGAGGAGCTTACACTCTAATGCCCCCCTCCCCCCCACAGTCACATCACTCTCTGTACAGAGGAGCTTACACTCTAATGCCCCCCTCCCCCCCACAGTCACATCACTCTCTGTACAGAGGAGCTTACACTCTAATGCCCCCCTCCCCCCCACAGTCACATCACTCTCTGTACAGAGGAGCTTACACTCTAATGCCCCCCTCCCCCCCACAGTCACATCACTCTCTGTACAGAGGAGCTTACACTCTAATGCCCCCCTCCCCCCCACAGTCACATCACTCTCTGTACAGAGGAGCTTACACTCTAATGCCCCCCTCCCCCCCACAGTCACATCACTCTCTGTACAGAGGAGCTTACACTCTAATGCCCCCCTCCCCCCCACAGTCACATCACTCTCTGTACAGAGGAGCTTACACTCTAATGCCCCCCTCCCCCCCACAGTCACATCACTCTCTGTACAGAGGAGCTTACACTCTAATGCCCCCCTCCCCCCCACAGTCACATCACTCTCTGTACAGAGGAGCTTACACTCTAATGCCCCCCTCCCCCCCACAGTCACATCACTCTCTGTACAGAGGAGCTTACACTCTAATGCCCCCCTCCCCCCCACAGTCACATCACTCTCTGTACAGAGGAGCTTACACTCTAATGCCCCCCTCCCCCCCACAGTCACATCACTCTCTGTACAGAGGAGCTTACACTCTAATGCCCCCCTCCCCCCCACAGTCACATCACTCTCTGTACAGAGGAGCTTACACTCTAATGCCCCCCTCCCCCCCACAGTCACATCACTCTCTGTACAGAGGAGCTTACACTCTAATGCCCCCCTCCCCCCCACAGTCACATCACTCTCTGTACAGAGGAGCTTACACTCTAATGTCCCCTCCCCCCCACAGTCACATCAGTCTCTGTAGAGAGAGGGGAGACTGAGGAAATGCTTCCTCCTGCCTGCAGCAGAGTCACTGATTGGAGTTCATGGTGGCGCGGTCGGTCTGCTGGCAGCCATTTCATTCATCGAATTGATATTTTTATTATAAATGATTATTTTTGGTGATTTGTTGTAGAAACGAAGAATGCGGAAAATTCAGGAAAAGGTTCATTCCTCTCCCCCCAGCAATGCGTTACATGCGGCGTGTACACACACATTGGCACGCAGCATCGCCCGCAGGACCCATCCCCCCCCCAACACCTGCACAACGCAGGTTCCTTCTACACCCGGAGAGAATGTCCCCCAATATACTGAGAGCTCCTCATAATGGTCACAGCGGGTGTACAGACCCGGGAACTCAGCACAGGGATGGTGGGAGCTCCTCATAATGGGCACAGCGGGTGTACAGACCCGGGAACTCAGCACAGGGATGGTGGGGGCTCCTCATAATGGGCACAGCGGGTTACAGACCCGGGAACTCAGCACAGGGATGGTGGGAGCCCCTCATAATGGGCACAGCGGGTGTACAGACCCGGGAACTCAGCACAGGGATGGTGGGAGCCCCTCATAATGGGCACAGCGGGTGTACAGACCCGGGAACTCAGCACAGGGATGGTGGGAGCCCCTCATAATGGGCACAGCGGGTGTACAGACCCGGGAACTCAGCACAGGGATGGTGGGAGCCCCTCATAATGGGCACAGCGGGTGTACAGACCCGGGAACTCAGCACAGGGATGGTGGGAGCCCCTCATAATGGGCACAGCGGGTGTACAGACCCGGGAACTCAGCACAGGGATGGTGGGAGCCCCTCATAATGGGCACAGCGGGTGTACAGACCCGGGAACTCAGCACAGGGATGGTGGGAGCCCCTCATAATGGGCACAGCGGGTGTACAGACCCGGGAACTCAGCACAGGGATGGTGGGAGCCCCTCATAATGGGCACAGCGGGTGTACAGACCCGGGAACTCAGCACAGGGATGGTGGGAGCCCCTCATAATGGGCACAGCGGGTGTACAGACCCGGGAACTCAGCACAGGGATGGTGGGAGCCCCTCATAATGGGCACAGCGGGTGTACAGACCCGGGAACTCAGCACAGGGATGGTGGGAGCCCCTCATAATGGGCACAGCGGGTGTACAGACCCGGGAACTCAGCACAGGGATGGTGGGAGCCCCTCATAATGGGCACAGCGGGTGTACAGACCCGGGAACTCAGCACAGGGATGGTGGGAGCCCCTCATAATGGGCACAGCGGGTGTACAGACCCGGGAACTCAGCACAGGGATGGTGGGAGCCCCTCATAATGGGCACAGCGGGTGTACAGACCCGGGAACTCAGCACAGGGATGGTGGGAGCTCCTCATAATGGGCACAGCGGGTGTACAGACCCGGGAACTCAGCACAGGGATGGTGGGAGCCCCTCATAATGGGCACAGCGGGTGTACAGACCCGGGAACTCAGCACAGGGATGGTGGGAGCTCCTCATAATGGGCACAGCGGGTGTACAGACCCGGGAACTCAGCACAGGGATGGTGGGGGCCCCTCATAATGGGCACAGCGGGTGTACAGACCCGGGAACTCAGCACAGGGATGGTGGGGGCCCCTCATAATGGGCACAGCGGGTGTACAGACCCGGGAACTCAGCACAGGGATGGTGGGGGCCCCTCATAATGGGCACAGCGGGGGTACAGACCCGGGAACTCAGCACAGGGATGGTGGGGGCCCCTCATAATGGGCACAGCGGGTGGGCGGAGCCGGGAACTCAGCACAGGGATGGTGGGGGCCCCTCATAATGGGCACAGCGGGTGTACAGACCCAGGAACTCAGCACAGGGATCTGACTCTCCTGCATGCGGCAGACATGGGCGGGGTCCCCCGATAATAATGCGCCTCTGTTGGGTGACATGAGCGGGTCATTAGGGTGTCACTTCGGTGCACACACACATGATGGAGGGGATTGAGCCCGGAGTCGGCGCTGTGCGGCGCTGTGCGGTCGGTCGCCGGGGAGACATCTGCTTTTATTTTTGGGCGGCTTGTAAAGCGCTCGGCGAAGTCTTCCTATTTTTATGTGGCAGGACGGGGTCGGCATTTTGTGGTTACGCTCTGCTGACCTCGGCGCATTTCCCAGCCACCCACACGGCGTCCGCGCTCGCGTCTGCGCCCAGATCCCTGTCCCGCACTGCGGAAACCTCACACGCTGCACCACACCGCTCCTGAGGAGGAACTCCGGACACAGGGATGGTTAGAACCTCTGCCAAGGATCGTATTACTGTCCCCATCGGGGGAATTTGCCCTCACTTCCTGCCTCGGTGACAACTGTCATAGAGTGGCGATTGTTCTCAATGAGATTTCCTGCTATGTCACCGGGAGAGGAAATGAGGGGAAATCTCTGCAATGGGGACGCAGCAAAAAAAAAGACTTTCACGCTCCTTCCACAGCTAAAGAAGTTGAGGGACTCAGCGGTTTGCTCTTTGCAGCACCGGGACTCTGGATTCAGTTCCCAGCAGTGATCCTGTCTGCATGGAGTTTTTTTATGTTCTCCTACTTCCGGAATCCACCATCAGGGACGAGTCAAAATTTGATGTG
>NW_017309098.1:6909-11147 GCF_000935625.1 Nanorana parkeri | reverse complement strand
TGAAGGGGGGCTGATGTGAAGGGGGGCTGATGTGAAGGGGGCTGATGTGAAGGGGGCTGATGTGAAGGGGCAAACCCCCTGCCATTGTTTTTAAATGGTGACCATAGAGTGGAATACATTGTATCACCTCATACACAGTATATAAAGGAGAACTCCAGCACTCTGAGCCCGGAAGGGCATTTGGCCCCTTTGCTGATCAGAACGCACAATGGATCCTCACAGCGCCCCCTGTTGGCCCCGGCTGGGGTTGCACCATGTGTTTGGAGCTGTCATTGTGTCCCATGAAGATAATTCGATGCCGGAACACACGACTTGATGAGAACGCCGGGGCCAAGCTGACCCAACAACCACCACCATCCCCCGCCCTGTCCCGGCGCTGCCTTTACATCCACCATCCCCCGCCCTGACAACACAAGAGCACAACTAGGAGACGGGGAGAGAGCGTTGTCACCCTGTAACAGATGTGGGAGTCTATAGATGATCAGAGAGCGCGCCGCGTGCGCAGCATACGAGTGTAATGCAGAGAGCGATATGAAGAGATCCCGCCGGATTGTACAATGCGTTTCTATAATCGTATCGTATGAAGGTCGTTATCCGATTTCTATCACCAAAAGTGTAAGCAGGTAACGTGCGTCCTCCGGAGAGGAAGAATGTGAGTCGCGTTTCCTAACAAAACAACAAACATTCCGATCCAAGAAATCCGAATTTCCAATTCTAATGACCAGTACGGACCAAGAGGACCAGTATGGGGGTTCGGGGGGTCTGTGGGCAGAGGATGTCTGGATGGAAGGATGTATGATGGGATGTGTGACGGATGCATGATGGGATGTATGATGGGATGTATGACGGATGTATGATGGGATGTATGATGGGATGGATGACGGATGTATGATGGGATGTATGACGGATGGATGATGGGATGTATGGTGGGATGGATGACGGGATGTATGATGGGATGGATGACGGATGTATGATGGGATGTATGACGGATGGATGATGGGATGTATGGTGGGATGGATGACGGGATGTATGATGGGATGGATGACGGATGTATGATGGGATGTATGACGGATGGATGATGGGATGTATGGTGGGATGGATGACGGGATGTATGATGGGATGGATGACGGATGTATGATGGGATGTATGACGGATGGATGATGGGATGTATGGTGGGATGGATGACGGGATGTATGATGGGATGGATGACGGATGTATGATGGGATGTATGACGGATGGATGATGGGATGTATGGTGGGATGGATGACGGGATGTATGATGGGATGGATGACGGATGTATGATGGGATGTATGACGGATGGATGATGGGATGTATGGTGGGATGGATGACGGGATGTATGATGGGATGGATGACGGATGTATGATGGGATGTATGACGGATGGATGATGGGATGTATGGTGGGATGGATGACGGGATGTATGATGGGATGGATGACGGATGTATGATGGGATGTATGACGGATGGATGATGGGATGTATGGTGGGATGGATGACGGGATGTATGATGGGATGGATGACGGATGTATGATGGGATGTATGACGGATGGATGATGGGATGTATGGTGGGATGGATGACGGGATGTATGATGGGATGGATGACGGATGTATGATGGGATGTATGACGGATGGATGATGGGATGTATGGTGGGATGGATGACGGGATGTATGATGGGATGGATGACGGATGTATGATGGGATGTATGACGGATGGATGATGGGATGTATGGTGGGATGGATGACGGGATGTATGATGGGATGGATGACGGATGTATGATGGGATGTATGACGGATGGATGATGGGATGTATGGTGGGATGGATGACGGGATGTATGATGGGATGGATGACGGATGTATGATGGGATGTATGACGGATGGATGATGGGATGTATGGTGGGATGGATGACGGGATGTATGATGGGATGGATGACGGATGTATGATGGGATGTATGACGGATGGATGATGGGATGTATGGTGGGATGGATGACGGGATGTATGATGGGATGGATGACGGATGTATGATGGGATGTATGACGGATGGATGATGGGATGTATGGTGGGATGGATGACGGGATGTATGATGGGATGGATGACGGATGTATGATGGGATGTATGACGGATGGATGATGGGATGTATGGTGGGATGGATGACGGGATGTATGATGGGATGGATGACGGATGTATGATGGGATGTATGACGGATGGATGATGGGATGTATGGTGGGATGGATGACGGGATGTATGATGGGATGGATGACGGATGTATGATGGGATGTATGACGGATGGATGATGGGATGTATGGTGGGATGGATGACGGGATGTATGATGGGATGGATGACGGATGTATGATGGGATGTATGACGGATGGATGATGGGATGTATGGTGGGATGGATGACGGGATGTATGATGGGATGGATGACGGATGTATGATGGGATGTATGACGGATGGATGATGGGATGTATGGTGGGATGGATGACGGGATGTATGATGGGATGGATGACGGATGTATGATGGGATGTATGACGGATGGATGATGGGATGTATGGTGGGATGGATGACGGGATGTATGATGGGATGGATGACGGATGTATGATGGGATGTATGACGGATGGATGATGGGATGTATGGTGGGATGGATGACGGGATGTATGATGGGATGGATGACGGATGTATGATGGGATGTATGACGGATGGATGATGGGATGTATGGTGGGATGGATGACGGGATGTATGATGGGATGGATGACGGATGTATGATGGGATGTATGACGGATGGATGATGGGATGTATGGTGGGATGGATGACGGGATGTATGATGGGATGGATGACGGATGTATGATGGGATGTATGACGGATGGATGATGGGATGTATGGTGGGATGGATGACGGGATGTATGATGGGATGGATGACGGATGTATGATGGGATGTATGACGGATGGATGATGGGATGTATGGTGGGATGGATGACGGGATGTATGATGGGATGGATGACGGATGTATGATGGGATGTATGACGGATGGATGATGGGATGTATGGTGGGATGGATGACGGGATGTATGATGGGATGGATGACGGATGTATGATGGGATGTATGACGGATGGATGATGGGATGTATGGTGGGATGGATGACGGGATGTATGATGGGATGGATGACGGATGTATGATGGGATGTATGACGGATGGATGATGGGATGTATGGTGGGATGGATGACGGGATGTATGATGGGATGGATGACGGATGTATGATGGGATGTATGACGGATGGATGATGGGATGTATGGTGGGATGGATGACGGGATGTATGATGGGATGGATGACGGATGTATGATGGGATGTATGACGGATGGATGATGGGATGTATGGTGGGATGGATGACGGGATGTATGATGGGATGGATGACGGATGTATGATGGGATGTATGACGGATGGATGATGGGATGTATGGTGGGATGGATGACGGGATGTATGATGGGATGGATGACGGATGTATGATGGGATGTATGACGGATGTATGATGGGATGTATGGTGGGATGGATGACGGGATGTATGATGGGATGTATGACGTATGTATGACGGATGTATGATGGGATGTATGACGGATGTATGACGGATGTATGATGGGATGTATGATGGGATGTATGATGGGATGGATGACGGATGTATGATGGGATGTATGACGGATGTATGATGGGATGTATGACGGATGTATGATGGGATGTATGATGGGATGGATGACGGGATGTATGATGGGATGGATGACGGATGTATGATGGGATGTATGATGGGATGTATGATGGGATGTAGGACGGGATGCATGACGGGATGCATGACGGGATGAATGACGGGATGTGTGACGGATGTATGATGGGATGTGTGACGGGATGCATGATGGGATGTATGACGGGATGCATGACGGGATGTATGTGATCTCGCTCAGATCCGGGATGAAGACAGCGAGGAGACAATTCCGCCCTCTGGCTCAGCTCCTTCCACATGGGCCCCGGGAGGCTGCCAGGGGCCCCTCAGGGTGGTCGGCAAGGAGCCGGGAGGGGAGGGCGAGACTGAGAGCCGCAGCCATAGAAAGACAAATATACAAAACGCATGCAGGGAGGCCGGGAGGAGAGAACTTTCTGGAAGGAGGCGAAGGAAGAGCCAACGGTGGTAGAATCCCGCCGGCCACACCCTGTACAACACACCACCCCCACCACACCCC
>NW_017309098.1:4089-6718 GCF_000935625.1 Nanorana parkeri | reverse complement strand
GGGATGTATGACGGGATGTATGACGGGATGGATGACGGGATGGATGACGGGATGTATGACGGGATGTATGACGGGATGTATGACGGGATGTATGACGGGATGGATGACGGGATGGATGACGGGATGTATGACGCGATGTATGACGGGATGTATGACGGGATGTATGACGGGATGGATGACGGGATGTATGATGGGATGTATGACGGATGTATGATGGGATGTATGACGGATGTATGATGGGATGTATGACGGATGTATGACGGGATGGATGACGGGATGTATGATGGGATGGATGACGGATGTATGATGGGATGGATGACGGATGTATGACGGATGTATGATGGGATGTATGATGGGATGTATGATGGGATGTATGATGGGATGTATGATGGGATGTATGACGGATGTATGATGGGATGTATGATGGGATGGATGACGGGATGTATGATGGGATGGATGACGGATGTATGATGGGATGTATGATGGGATGTATGATGGGATGGATGACGGATGTATGATGGGATGTATGACGGATGTATGATGGGATGTATGGTGGGATGGATGACGGGATGTATGATGGGATGTATGACGTATGTATGACGGATGTATGATGGGATGTATGACGGATGTATGACGGATGTATGATGGGATGTATGATGGGATGTATGATGGGATGGATGACGGATGTATGATGGGATGTATGACGGATGTATGATGGGATGTATGACGGATGTATGATGGGATGTATGATGGGATGGATGACGGGATGTATGATGGGATGGATGACGGATGTATGATGGGATGTATGATGGGATGTATGATGGGATGTAGGACGGGATGCATGACGGGATGCATGACGGGATGAATGACGGGATGTGTGACGGATGTATGATGGGATGTGTGACGGGATGCATGATGGGATGTATGACGGGATGCATGACGGGATGTATGTGATCTCGCTCAGATCCGGGATGAAGACAGCGAGGAGACAATTCCGCCCTCTGGCTCAGCTCCTTCCACATGGGCCCCGGGAGGCTGCCAGGGGCCCCTCAGGGTGGTCGGCAAGGAGCCGGGAGGGGAGGGCGAGACTGAGAGCCGCAGGCATAGTTGAACGCATGTCGCTGCAGGATACAGCGCACACCAAGGAGTCACTGTCCAGGGCCCGTTCACAACCGTGCGTTGTGTTAATGCTCCTTTCACACAGAAGCGGAACCGCTCTCAACATAAAAAACAATGCACCTCAATGTACAGAACCGTGCGTCCCGCACAAGGGTCCAATGGAGGATTCCGCATGTTTGTTTGAACGCATGTCGCTGCAGGATACAGCGCACACCAAGGAGTCACTGTCCAGGGCCCGTTCACAACCGTGCGTTGTGTTAATGCTCCTTTCACACAGAAGCGGAACCGCTCTCAACATAAAAAACAATGCACCTCAATGTACAGAACCGTGCGTCCCGCACAAGGGTCCAATGGCGGATTCCGCATGTTTGTGGCTGTTACGGAGTCCGCGCAGTTGTAAAGATTTTTGCGTTTTCGTGCCGTGCGTTCATATGCGTGGAAAACCGCGCAGGAAAAGCAAACGCTATATGTGAATGGAGGCTCATCGCAACGCACCGCAAATCCTCCATCATGCACAACAACGCAAAAACCATTCACATCTGCCGTGTTAGTGGTTTGGGGTGCAATTCAAAATGAATGTGCACTACAGTACATGCGTTGGCGTGCGATTGTGGGAACGCACATTTATAGCGGTGTAGAGGAGTGAACGAGCCCTCCCCCCATATCACTGAAAGGCAACGCACAACGAGGAAGGATCATCCGACCTGAGACAGACCATGGAATGCCCCCGACTGTCACTCCCGACACACTGCACCCCGACACACTGCACCCCGACACACTGCACCCCGACACACTGCACCCCGACACACTGCACCCCGACACCCCAACAGAAGTGACACAAATCCCGGAGGACACAGCAAGAGATTTCCCCTCACTTCCTGTCCTGGAAACGGGGGGCGGGATCTATGAAGAACGATGTCATTGGATACAATGTTGCTGTTCTGTTGGATCTTCTGATGGAAACTTTGTAACATCGACATTTTATTTTACAGATTTAAAAGAATCAAAAACAAAACTCATTCAAATCCCATTCACCTGAAATGTTCACCTGCAGAGAATGTTCGGTGAATGTCACATCCACTGCTTCATAAATATGTTATGAGCCCCCCTCCCCCAAGATGATGATACCCGCTGATCCCGCCAGGTGAAGGGTGACAACACAGGAGCACATTTGGGAGACAAGGACAGAGCATTGTCACCCTATAACAGGAAGTGCCTGAACAAGGGCAGAGTGTTGTCACCCTATAACAGGAAGTGCCCGAACAAGGACAGAGTGTTGTCACCCTGTAACGGGAAGTGTCTGAACAAGGACATAGAGTTGTCACCCTATAACAGGAAGTGTCTGAACAAGGACAGAGCGTTGTCACCCTGTAACAGGAAGTGTCTGAACAAGGACCTCCATGGCAGGATCACCGGGGATTATTATAATGAAAGCTGCAGATTGGATGAGATTTTTGATGCATGCGCCGAGCTGGCCGGCGGGACGCAGCGGAGGAGACGTGACGCAGCG
>NW_017309098.1:703-2510 GCF_000935625.1 Nanorana parkeri | reverse complement strand
AGCACACAAACCCCTTTATTCCCGGCCGGGGGGGGAGGGGGGGCGGCATTCGCACAAAGTTACAAAATAAACGGCTGCAATGTTTGCTAACATCCCGCCCCGGAGCGACGCACGACGGGACCGCCGGCGGACATCAGAGACGCTGAATAGAGAACTGTCAGTGCGGGAACAGGAAGGAAACATACGGAGAACGCAGGGAGAACGCCCCTAATGTTGCGTCACATTTTAGCAGCGCTTTAAGAACGCGCTGACGATGCAATATGCGCAGTGAGGAAAACGCACATGTAAAGGGGCCCCCGAGGGCGTGTTCGTGCGTTGCACTGCGTCATGGCAGCTCTCTCATTATGATCTGTGTGCTGCAGACGCTTTTATCGCGGGTGCGTTTTGCTGTACCGTGTTGGTGTGTCGGTGGGGGGGGCGCACCGTTCACACATATAGCGGACGCTGCGGTGAATGATCATGGCAACGCATGTGTAGTAATGGAGATTTAAAGGGGAACTCTCTGTAAGGAAAGAGTCATCGATGTGCGTCCGCGGCCTCGGGGGATGGGCAGCCGTCTCCTCATCGCAGATTTCAATAGACGGATGCAAAGCCGATGATTTTCCACCGCTGATCGCTCGGCGTTCCCCCAGCAACGCATGTAATAAGTCATACAATTCTCTTTATGGCCAAACCTATGTGCACCCCCCTCCCCCAAATGAGTAAGGAACCTAAACGCAGCTACAATGCACATGCGTTGCAGCACACCATAACGCACGGTAACACACTACCGTACACTGCGTGGGAAAAATGGCTCATGTCTGTCATTGAACGTTGTGTGACCGCAGCCTTAATGTACAACGTGACCCATGGCTCAACACAACGCATGACCCCGGCCTTAATAGAATGCATGTCACCCGGCCATAACAGAATGCATGTGACCTTTGGACCTAACAGAATGCATGTGACCGCAGCCTTAACATAAAGCATGTGACTACGGCCTTAACAGAACACATGTGACCCCAGCCGTAACAGAACACATGTGACCCCGGCCTTAACAGAACGCATGTGACCCGACCTTAACAGAACGCATGTGACCCAACCTTAACAGAACGCATGTGACCCCGGTCATTACAGAACACGTGACCCCGGCCTTAACAGCACGCATGTGACCCGGCCTTAACAGCACGCATGTGACCCGACCTTAACAGCACGCATGTGATCCTGACCTTAACAGAACGCATGTGACCCCGGCCTTAGCAGGAATGCACAGGAACGAAGAATGAGTCTGTCGATCACATCAATTGGCATCTTCATCCTCCTCACCGCCCTCAGACCCGCCATCTTGTGGGAGGAGCCGATGTTCTCATCCGCCGTGAAAGGAGTTTTTCGTCAAATGCGCCATTCTATGCACTGCCCCGTGTGCAGTATAAACGCACATATTACAACGCACTAAAACGCATCCAGATTCCCCATAATAAATCATCATTGGTGATGGAGAGTGGCAGCACCCGGCACAGGGATTGGCAGCACCCGGCACAGTGATTGGCAGCCCCCGGCACAGTGATTGGCAGCACCCGGCACAGGGATTGGCAGCCCCCGGCACAGAGATTGGCAGCACCCGGCACAGTGGTTGGCAGCACCCGGCACAGGGATTGGCAGCACCCGGCACAGTGATTGGCAGCACCCGGCACAGTGATTGGCAGCACCCGGCACAGGGATTGGCAGCACCCGGCACAGTGATTGGCAGCACCCGGCACAGTGATTGGCAGCACCCGGCACAGGGATTGGCAGCACCCGGCACAGTGATTGGCAGCCCCCGGCACAG
>NW_017309098.1:0-388 GCF_000935625.1 Nanorana parkeri | reverse complement strand
TGGCGAGCGGCGGGGCGGTGTCAGCGGGGGTGACGCATCTACATACAGGATAAAACACGCAGTAAATGAACAATTAGCCGGCCCTGTGGCCCTTCTCCTCTCCCCCCGTGTTCCCTGCTGCCTCCCAATTTGTAACTCGCTGGGTGGTCTCCCCCCTCCCGCCTCAAACACTGATTACACTGTCAATGGCCGCAGGAAGCGGGGGAGGGCGGCGGGCCGGGAAGAGGGTGTGAGAGAGGTGAGCGCGGCCTGTTTAACCGGCTCCTGGTCTCCGATTATTAATAACAAATCCTTCAATGGGGATGAGAGATCAATGGGCCCCCGAAGACTATGACTGGGGCCCCCGAAGACTATGACTGGGGGCCTGAGACTATGACTGGGGGCCTGA
>NW_017309097.1:91163-100727 GCF_000935625.1 Nanorana parkeri | reverse complement strand
TACTGGCAGCACGGGCCTTCTGTGCTCTTGGACCTCGGTGGAGTGGATGGACTTTCGTGGAGCGTGCGGAGCCCGCTCCTTGAGGGGGGGTACTGTTAGGATTCAGAGCGCCTCCAGGTGGCGCTGGAGCTGAGCCCTGCAGTTCCTGGGCTCACCTGCAGGATTCTCCCGGCAGCCAGGGGCTGCTAGGTGCCAGACCACCACTGGGTGGTGCTGGTACCTGCAGCTCCAGTGCTCACCTGTGGGTGTCTCCCAGCTGCCAGGAATCAGCCCATTAGGTAATACTCCTGGGAGGGTATTTAAACCCTCCCTGCAGTCTGGACCTTGGCTCAGGATTTCGTTGCTTTCCCCTGTTGTCTGAGTCCTCTGGCCTGAACCCTGAGACCCTGATATTTGCATGCTATTTTAGTACCCTGTTTCCTGTGTTGTTACATTATTGGTTTATGCCTGTTGTGGATTGTTTTAGTTAGCTTGCTAGGTTTATTAAAATATTTATATATACCATACTTACCTGGTCTGTGTGGTCACGTGTGTTTGGTCTGCCTGTAAGGGTACCTGTGCAGGTGTGGGGTCACCTGTAGCCAAACTTGTTTAAAAATTTAAAGGACGGGTATCAGCCGTTAGAATCAGGACATACATAGATACTGTGATGTTCAGGGATATTAGCACATAGGGCGAGCGCTTAAGAATGCTGTCTACTCACAATATCGTTGGGTCAAGGGTTCGGTAGCCCACTTTTATTCAACACAAAGTTCATATATCCATCTTGGATAGCCTCGCAGGGGTAACATTCATGAAAGGCTTTAAAGCAACACAAGAATAGCCTCCTGGCTTCCGCTTTAAACATTGGCACTTCTGACCCACTGGTCCTCTTTGAAGTGCTGGCCCACACTTGTACTGGTGGCCCCTCAGGCTCACAGCACTCCTAGCCTCACCAGTTCTCTCCCTGGCTGTCTTAAGGTGCCCATACACCTTACGATTATCGTATGCGATCTACTTTTCGTACGACAATCGTAACGTGTGAATAGAGTGCCCGACCGATAGTACTGTACAATCGTACGACTTTTGACGGTCAAGCATCTTGGAAAACTTTGGTCGATCGTACGATGTTCGCATGGTTGGTGGCGTTTCTGTCTGTCAAGTCGTACGATTAACACTGCGCATGCGCAAACAAAAATAATTGCGGTTAATTACCGCAAGTCGTCCAGGTGTGTGTTTCTTTTTTTTTTTTAACTACCACTGATTTGGACCTTTCGATAATCGGGGCAGGATGGGTCCACCGTACGAAAATCGTACGACGGTTCGATCATCGGACGAAAAGTTTTGTCCGATAATCGTAAGGTGTATGGGCACCTTTAGTGTGCCTCCAGCACACTCACCACCTGACTCCTCTCTGACTTCTGGGGGCGTTCTCCTGACACCTGAGCACGCTCTGTTCCTCTTTCCCAGCAGGAGCTCATTCCCTTAGCCAGCGTCCTTTCCTTAAGGGTTGTGCACACCTGTGCAATCATCGGGTGCTGGCCACTGCTAAAGCCTGGATCTAGGCCTGGGGAATCTCATGTTCCCTCTTGAATCACCATGAAACCTCCCAGTTCCAGGATCCCAAGCATAATCCTGACAAACCCTCGCTTCCTGACACGTCTCAGCCCTTCTGGCTGAGAGTCGCAGGTGATCATAACGCCCAATCCTACAGTGGGGTTGCCACACAATGCATACATACAAGTCATCGTGAAAATGCCCAGTATTGGCACCGATACTGATTCCTGTATCCGTGCATCCCTAGTATGGTGTGCCGTGTTTCCCCAGAAAGTAAGACCTAGTTCGGTGGTAAGTCTTGTATTACAGAAATCCTTGAAGATAGCGCTAGGTCTTATTTGAAATTGTCAAGACCGGCCGCAGCTCCCGCCCATACGCCCAATGGAAGTGGCATATCATCCGCCAACTTCGGGACCGGCAACAGCACGCCGCCTTCCGGGACCTCGTCCAGTCCTGTAAGTACTCCTCCCCCAGCCCGGTACTGTCTGCTGCCGGGACTATCCTGTACTACTACTTGCACTGCAACATCAAGCGAAAATAAGACCTAGTGTCTTTTTTTTCGTGGGAAAAAAAAGACACTAGGTCTTATTTTTGGGGAAACACGGTATATGATGTACAGAGTGGAGTGGTTTGGTGAATATATCATACAGCACGGTGTGACCCCATGTAATTAATATGAACAAGGACAGACATGTTTGAAGCTCAGTCTGGGTTGCTCCATAGATACAATACAGTCACAAAATGTTGTC
Source organism: Nanorana parkeri (assembly GCF_000935625.1). Taxonomy (NCBI): domain Eukaryota; kingdom Metazoa; phylum Chordata; class Amphibia; order Anura; family Dicroglossidae; genus Nanorana; species Nanorana parkeri. The sequence goes on along the minus strand of NW_017309097.1, from coordinate 98,442 downwards.
ATCCTAGGAAAGGAAGTTACTGGCAGGATCACCACGTGGAATTAAATGGGATCCCCCCCCCAAAAAAAAGAAATAACACTAATGCAGCTGCCACTTAAGGACTGGTCATCTGCAGTATATTACATTTTTGTTTTGGGGTTTAGATGTGATCTTACTGTGGGATGAAAGAAAAATGTAATTTGTGTTCGGAATCCATTTGCCATATAGGCAAGTGAACCCAATACTGACCTGTGGTGTGCCTTGATCCGGATGGACAGTAATGCCAATGAGGGGGCATACTCTGTGAAATCTCTGAAAGAAGGGACCGGGTGGGCGGGTCATGCTGACGAAAGCCGTGCCCAGATGAGTCTACCTGCCCGTTTTATGTGCGTGAGGAGGGAACGGACTCCTCCCACAAATACAGGCTAATCAATTAGCCTTCAAACATACATGTGCGACAATGACTGTACGTGGGGGAAGTTGCCGCTGGTCACATGACTAATGATCAGTGTATATACAGGAGCTAGCACTCTATTCCATGCATCTGGGCTCTGTGCCGGTGACACATAATCAATGGTGACGACTCCTTCTGATAATTCCAGATTTGGTTCTCCTTTCCAACATGACCAGTAACATCAGCCGGCGGGGTCAGGACATCGCTGTGAGCGTCCAGTACTCTGGAGAAGAGAGCGCTGTGACCTGGGAGGTGGACGGGGAGCCTCTTCCTGAGAGATACCGGCTGATAGATGACAATAGGACGCTGATTATCCCCAGTGTGCAGAGAGACGACGCCAAGAGGACATTCCGGGTCAGGATCACAAACCCGGTCAGTGAGGAGACCCGGGACCACCGGCTGGAGATCAGAGGTAAGAGGGGCAATTAATGGGGTAATAATCTGATCTGTATAGACCTCAGGCAGCCAAACTTGTTTCAAAATTTAAAGGGCTGGGTATCAGCCTTTAGAATCAGGGCATACATATAGATAGATCCTAATGTGACACAGAATAGTAACATTGTATCATGTTGTCTCTTCTCTGCTCTCCTAAAGAAAGATTATACAGGTGAGACGTCACATGACCACCGAGAATACAAATTGATACATTGTATATATATAATACATGTCTCTAAATTTTATACACTGTACATTTAATTCACTTTCGCACAGATTCATATAGAGGAAGGACGGGTCTCATTGTTGGTCTCGTTGTTGGTGTCTCGGGAATATCGGCAGCAGTGACTTACATCATATATCGGGTAGGTAATATTTCCTCTTCCTCTCTATAGTACATTATGACACTGATAATAAGAGGAGTCGGTGTGTGGATGTAGAATCACATTTCTCATTATCACCTGTTAGCTGGGATCACACTGTACTATGGCAGGGCCCCCAAACTTTATAAACAAAGGGCCAGTTCACTGCCCATCACACTGTATGGAGGTCAAATTGTGCTCAGTAAGAATAAATAAAATGTCCCGGCATCCGTGGAAGTAACAAATGGTCCTCCAGCAGTGGCCAGTGGGAGTAATAAATCTCCTGTGTTTCTGTCCCTCCTCTGACCATACTACTGTCTCTGGTGTGTCCCTCCTCTGTCGATCCTTCCACTTCAGGTGTCTGTCCCCCTTTTGTCCATACCTCTGACCCCGGTGTGTCTTTCTATCCTTGCACCTTCTGTGTGTCTGTCCCTCCTTTGTTCATCCTTCCTTCCTCTGGTGTGTCTGTCTATCCTTCTGCCTTCATTGTGTCTGTCCTTTCTCTGATCATCCTTATGTGTTTGTCCATCCTCTGTCCGTCCTTCCACCTCCAGTGTGTCTGTTCCTTTGTCCGTCCTTCCACCTCCAGTGTGTCTGTCCCTTTGTCCGTCCTTCCACCTCCAGTGTGTCTGTCCCTTTGTCCGTCCTTCCACCTCCAGTGTGTCTGTCCCTTTGTCCGTCCTTCCACCTCCAGTGTGTCTGTCCCTCTGTCCGTCCTTCCACCTCCAGTGTGTCTGTCCCTTTGTCCGTCCTTCCACCTCCAGTGTGTCTGTCCCTCTGTCTGTCCTTCCACCTCCAGTGTGTCTGTCCCTCCTCTGTACATCCTGAGTTGACACAAATCTTGCTGGACCTTTAAACACTCACGGCTGGTTTTCACAAATTCAGTTGCTCTTTACACTGATATACTTTATCTTTAGTTTGCAAATATTTTAAATAATCAAGTTAATTGATGGGGAAAAGTATGTGAACCCTTTTATTTCACTTCTTGGAATGGAACCGCCATTATTGAGAAGAACCTTAACCAAATGTATTTTGCACCCGCTGTTGGTCAGATCCTCACTCAGCAGGCCTAATAACTCTTCTGTATGCCTCGTTGGGGCACAGAAACTCTCCTACATGCTAGCCTGGGAAAGGGATCTAGGAGACTCTTTAGACCCCCATACATGGGCCGAAATATGGCTGGCTGTGACGAAGTGTTCCCCGAATGTCTTGGCCAAAGAAAACGCTCATAAGGTCATGTTCCGATGGTACATGACCCCAGACAGGATATCCAAATTAGCTCCTTCCGTCTCACCCCGCTGCTTCCGGGGCTGCGCGGACAGGGGCACTCCATTTCATATCTGGTGGCAGTGCCCAAAGGCGCAGAGGTTGTGGATTAGGGTCTATAACTTACTGAGATCAGTTTTCAATACATCCTTTGCACGCAACCCTTGGGAGGCCCTACTGGGTAGGCCAGTTATTCGCCTTTTGAGGAGAGAAAGGAAATTGGCAAACTTAATTTTTTTTGGCAACTAGACCGACTATTGCCAAAGCTTGGAAACAACCAACACTGCTTATTTTGGAAGTTAGGCAACGGGTCATGGGTATTATGGTACATGAGAAGCTTACGGCTATTTTGCACGACTCTTACGCCTCTTTTCAGAAAACGTGGTCACCCTGGCTAGACTACGTCCAACCACTGGACCTAGTTCGTGACTTATTGGCCCTCTGACTGGGACTTGTCCTGTGGGAGTGATGTGGTCCCCCTCGATTCCCTTTGCAGCCCGCCTCTCTCTTTGTTTGTCTCCTTTTCTCATCCTTTCCCTTTTTTTTTTTTCACCTACCTCCTAGGTTCTTCTGGTGTTTTCTAGACCCTGCCGCACGTGATCTAGACTGACTGCATTGCGGATGGCCTATAGCTCTTCCTCCCTTACTCGTATGGCCTCGCTGGCGTCCTGCAGCAGGTCGTAGGCTGTGACAACTCTGCAGGATGGATCTTTGCCTCTCACCGCCCAGAACGGATCTCTGCCCTCTATAGATAATGGACAAGTGTCTGTGACAGGATATGAACCAGTATCTAATGACCTGTCAGATCCAGTTATTGATGAAACTGAAGAGAACGTATAGCTTGAAGATGGTAAATTGATCAAGAATTTGTTTTAGGTTGAACTCTGGAAAATGGTTACACATATTTGTAATCGGTTTAAAAAGATCATCTTGTCCTATGATCAGCACCTCTGACAGGTGGCATAGCCAGGTCAGTGACCTCCCTTTTCTACAATGCGGTTAAGCTTTACAGTTTGCTATCACCTGCAAGAATGCGGGATTCCTATCGCCCGAAAACTGGGATATGTGGTTCTGGGCGCTGGGCAGGTTTTTTATTTTTCTCCATTTAGCCCTTCTGTGGGAAAGTTGGGCTATGTACAGCCGGGGAGCCGCCGCTTGTTTTGTACAAGTGATTTGGGTAGCTGTACAGTTGCCCAGATCACTTGTAGCAACCTGCTTTCTCCTTAACCCCCTTCCCAGCTGTGTTTGTCAAGGTCCCCCGGCTCTTCTGGGGGACCCAGGACCACGACAAATGACTTCAGGGTGGGGAGCAGACCGGAGAACTTCCATTCTCCAATCTGCTCTATGTGATCAGTGAGACGGGAGCGCTGTACTCTTCTTGTCTCAGCTGTCACAGGAGATTGGGCACAATGATGTGCTCGTCTTCTGTATTGGAGGTGACGGGTTCCATAAAGAAAACTTGTCACCTCCATACGCTATCACATAGGGGATTGTTATCCCCTGTGTGAAAGCAATAAAGTTAAGTGAAAAAAATAAAAAAAGTAATCAAAATTAAAATGAACCCTGTTTTGCCCCCGTTATCTGCATGTGAATGGGCATTGTGTGTGCTCCACCGTGTGCCATATTGTGGTAGCCAGGCAGCAGCAGCAGCAGCGCTCTCTAACACGCACAATGTGCATTAAACGGTACTATCTGCCCTGCAGTATGGATTTTGAATTTCATTCGCAAATTGCAAGCAGTCACCTGACCATGCTGACCAATAAGAAGCGCTTCTTAGCAAACTTAAATACGGTTTGGTCGGAGGGACAAGTAGATTAGCCCCCGCCTTAGTCCTTGGACAAATAAAAAAAATTGTCCACACCCCTGCTAGCCCCCAGTCCATGATTGGACAATGAAGGAGATTACCATACTGATAGAGCCGGACATTCACATGGCTACATACAAATCTGGGTGTCACCATTATCCAAAACCTGCATCTTTGGTGTCACTGCCCCACCCCCGGCTCAATGGGTGATGAACAGAACACTTAAATGCAATAACGGCAATAAGGTGTGTGAGCAATATACATTCTAAATATAAAAACGTGCTTTTTAAATGACGGCTCATCTCGGGGAATGGCTGTAGTTGAATCTCTTTCAGACTCTGACTATAGTTTCCTTTTTATCCTTAATGTGTTTTAGTATTTGTATATGAGGTGACCTGTAATATGTTTATACATTTCATATGTATTATATCCAGGAAACAAATGATCTATTAATATGGAAATTTCAAAACTAAACCAAAATAACTAAAATGTCAGGCCGAAACCGAAAATGTTTTTTATTTTAATTTTTTTAATATTTCATTATTTTTTATAAACTTTTTTAACATTTTTTATATTCATTTTGTATTAAATATTTTTACTTTACTTTTAGGGGCTTTGGGGAAATATTAGGGGGTCTAAACAGACTCCTGATATTTCCCTTTTAAAAATAGAAAAAGAGATTGAGGACACAGAGCCCCCAGAGACACACAGAGCCCCCAGAGACACGCAGAGCCCCCAGAGACACGCAGAGCCCCCAGAGACATTCCGGCCGCTCACAGCGCTCTCCTCCCGCAACGCTCGTCCGACTGTCGCAGTTTCTCTCCTCCCCGCTGGGACACAGAGCAGCGCCCAGCAGAGAGGGGAGAACACACGGATGCGCCGCTGTATAGGCAGAAACCACTTTCGGCATTTAGCCAAAAGTGCCATTTTCGGCCGATATATATCGGTGCATCCCTAAAAATAACAGAACACTTGTTCTTGTTCTTTTTTAGACTATGCAATGGATTTAAGAGTCTGATGTGGAGGCTTTTATTTTAATAAGGGTTACATTTTTTAAAACTTTTTTTTTTTATATGGTTTGTATGTTCATGTAGTGTGAGATAATAAATGAATATTTTTATTATTATTAACATTAGAAGGGTATATTTTTATGTTTTGGTAAATAGAAACCCCCAATGTTCCTGTATTTTTTTAATTAAATCTTCAGTTTTTAGGGGTGTGGTGTCTTCATCACCTACCAATCCTTCATTAGATAGTCTTGGTGTGACGGGACTGTGATAAGATGGGGACTGTGTAACGTTTATCTTCTATTACCAATCTTCCATCTGGAAGTACTAGGATGTGATGACACCGGAGTCCCCCTCTGTGTATGGAGGAGGGGTGCTCTTCTATTCTACATAGATGAATGGAGATGGACCTCTACTCCTCGCTGCTCCTGATTCTTCTGCTCCGTGTCAGGAGATGGGAGATGTATCAGGCGGCCATCATTGTCTGTATAGGAGGAAACCATTATTGTATTACAAAGTATAAGAGGACTTTTGCTGTAACGCTCCCCCCTCCCCGGTATCTGTAGCTGGAAAGATAATATAACTCCAGACCTCAATAAGCAGCAGCTTCTCCTTGTGTGTCCGGGATGCCTGAGGAGGGTGAAGACCAGGACGGCCATGATTCTGTATATATTCCCATATAGGGATACGGAGTATATAATATTGTGTATATAATCTGAGTCACTTCTATTGTTTTATTGTGTCAATGTGAAATGTTTTATAATAAAATGTACCAAGAAATAAAACCTTTCTAATGTTACATACGGAGGTTACATTGTGTCTGTGTTCTGGAATGGAAACTCCACTTGTTGTGATCTTTGAGAATGAATGACGTCACATTACAAGCAGCTAGAGAGATCGGGGTTGGCTTGTTTAAAAAGCCTTTTTACTGCTTTTATTTGGTTCCCCGGGATTTTGACTGACCTGTCACTGATGGGCTCTCGATCATGTGACCACTGTGACACCCATAGAGATACTTCCATCACAGAATGGACCTGTATACACCCCAGCGCAGGGTGCTGAAGCAACCAATGAAGAATGTTCCCAGCCAGGGGCGTCCGAATGCTGGGTGACACCCGGAGCGGAGACTGGGTGTCACTCCGCCGTAACGTCATCGCGCAAGCGCTGTCGTCTTATGGTGATGGATGCCAGCAGAGAGAGGAGGGGACGTTCACCCGGCGTGGTGAGGAATGCCGCCGGGTCACCTCCTCTCTCCTGAACCAGTCAGGCACTCGGTCCATGACCTAATGCCCCACTTTTCATAGGGGGTGACAGCAAAATGACTATCAGTCATTTTGCTGTCACCCCTCCAATGGTGGCACCCGGGTGCGGCCCGCAACCCCCCCTTATGATGCCACTGTTCCCAGCACATCTTATTCCTTTGCAGAAAGAAATGCACCTATTGATGTTCATTTAGCATGTCCTACAGCAAAGTGCAACGTTTTGGAACCCCCCAGGTGGACCCTGTATGGGGCAAAGTGATATTGCGGGAGGTGGCAGTAAGGGGTTAATTTTCATAGTTGGGACACAGGTGCAGTTTATGAACTTGATAGAGAATGTGAGGAATAGTAATGTGGTTTATACAGTAACTCTCAGTGAGGGAGAAAGATGAGACCCAGAATCCATTGATAGGGATGCACAGTGTTCAGGGGTCAGGAGTAAGTAAGGCACAGAGGTCAGGAGTAGGTTACGTAGAGAGGGAAGGGTCAGGAGTAAGCGACGCATGGAGTTGAGGGGTCAGGAGTAAGTAATGCACAAAGGGAAGGGGTCATGGATGGCAGTTCAGGATATAAAGATATAAGAGTTCTATTGACGGAAACTCTTTGAGCTCTTGAAAATAAATATATAAAGGGAGGATCAGGATTGGAGGATACATTGTATGAAGTGATATTGATCTATTGATTAGAGATCAGAACATGGGGGGGGGGGGGGG
>NW_017309097.1:80711-88693 GCF_000935625.1 Nanorana parkeri | reverse complement strand
TCTCTGTAAACACTATGATGGGGGTGTCAGTGTGATGACATTGAAGTGAATAGCACACGGATGGCGGATATATCAGAGTGCGGGCTCAGCGTTCTGTAATACATTTGTATCACCTTTATAATATGTTGTTACTTTGTATCCTCTCACATCTCCTCCCAAAGCACGGCCAGACACGCCCCCTCCCACTACCGAGCTCACAGCTCCGCCCTGTCTCCGCGCTGAGCAATTAGCTCCTCCCCCAGTCAGCGCCTCGCTGAAGGTGATACGTATAAGTAGCCATGTGCATGGAGCCCCGCCCATACACAGAACGGGAGCTGCTGATTGGTTGGTGGGCGGAGCACTGTCTCGGATAACTGTGCTGTGTGAGAGGAGACCGAGAGCGCGCACCGGGGGGTAAAGAGGACCGGTCATGGCCGCTTCTATGTACTAAGGAAGATTCCTGATTCCTCCTAATTACCTTCACCGTCTCATGTCTTTGGGAGCATTAAAGAGGACCGGTCATGGCTGCTTGTGTACATCTGTACTTGTTAAAGATTCATGGAGGGGAATATAGTAAGAGGGGAGCGGACAGAATGTGCAGCAGTTGCCCCCTGACGACCAATCAGCTTCTCTCCAGTTTGTAAATGACAGATGATTGGTTGCCTTGCATAGCTGCTCCTGTCTGCGCCATTCTTAGTACATTACTCCCATAGCTCCGCCTACTTCACTGTCAGCCTGATACTTCAGCTTGAGGGTCAGAGTTTCCCTGAAGTCTCATGTCTAGGGGTCACCAGGGCAGCCATGACTGGAGGTGTAAGTGGAAGGTATGTACAGGGGGTTGTGGTGCCTGCAGGCCAGTGAACCTCCTGCGCTGTCTGCTAAGGACCAAGTGGAGGGTCCCTTTAAATTGCCTTCCTGCTGACATACTTCCAGCTCCTCTTCTATTGTTCTATGAAAGTGGATCTGGATTTCTTGTATTTACAGAAGTCCGTGTGCTGAGGACCTCCGGGGGTCTGTCACCGGAAGAGGACCATACAAGACCCCCACACCCGGCTTACAGGAGCAGAAAATGCCGGATGCCTGGCTGCTGTGCCAATCCAGTGATGTCAGTGCCGAGCCGCTGACCTGGAGTAAGTATCAGATCGGGAGTTTTGTTTTCTCTCCGACTTCACTGACTGCATGCTTGTTCTGGGTCAGTGACTCCGCATATGTTGAAGCCACAGACTGCCAGGAAAGCAGCATTTTCAGGATTCCCCTCCCCCCCCCTCTCTCTTCTCACTCTCCTCTCTCTCCCTCCCCTCCCTCTCTCTCTCTCCCCTCTCTCTTCTCACTCTCCCTCCTTTCTCCCTCCCCCCCTCTCTCTCCTCCCTCCCTCTCTCCCCATTTTCTATTAAAGAAGACCGTTGGGCATGTACAGGATTAACCCTTAGAGTGGGACCATCCCGGCACTGCAAGAGTTAAATGCTAATAGGGTCTAAAATAAAAAAATATATACTCACCCGATCCTCTTTCCTACCCGCCTGCTAAACGGGTCCCCGCAGCCTCTTCTCCCCCAGGCTCCTGCAGTCTAGTGGCCCCTGACATCGTCACCTCCATTGGACATGAGAACACCGAGGGACATCCTACAGCCTGAGAGGAGGGGGAGAGAGGGGAGCGGTCACCGCTGTGGGATTGAGGATCAGGTGAGTATTTCTTTTATATTTTAGACCGTTAACCCTCGCAGTGCCGGGGCCGCCACCCCACGGCAACGGTTAGATTTGTACATTCCCGGAGTTCTTCTTTATGAAACACGCTTTCAGCTCATAGTGTACTGCAGAGGTACCAGCACCAGAGGTTATGCATCAGAACAAAACCCTCTCCCCGGCTCCTTTATATCTATTATGCCCCCCCAGCGCTGCGCACACCGTGACCCCTCCCACTCATACATAGGGGGCGGGGTGTATCTGACAAAGCCCCACAGATGGAGATCCATAACTAAAGGCAAGCCAGGTGTATGACGGGTCACATGACCACTTCTCCCCATGCTATGTGACTATCTTCTGTTATACGCAAGCAATGCTGTACATCAGGGGTGGGCGACCTCAGCACTCTAAATGCCACAGGCATGCCCCTTAGAGGCAGATGCATGATGGGATTTGTAGTTTTACCAAAGCTGGAGTAATGAGGTTGTCTACTCCCGCTGCACATGTCGCAGAGGCTCCAGACTCAGTGCTGCTCCTCTGGCTCCATCTGCTGGTCATAGAAAGAATTACCAGCCCTGTCCCATCCTTGTATCCCCCCCTCCAAGTATAACACCCTAACCACCAATATAATGGGGGCATTTACACTGACCACCAATGTAACGGGGGCATTTACACTGACCACCAATGTAACGGGGGCATTTACACTGACCACCAATGTAACGGGGGCATTTACACTGACCACCAATGTAACGGGGGCATTTACACTGACCCCCAATGTAATGGGGGGCATTTACACTGACCCCCAATGTAACGGGGGGCATTTACACTGACCACCAATGTAACGGGGGGGCATTTACACTGACCACCAATGTAACGGAGGTAATATACTGTACAGTGACCACTGATGTAACTGAATGTCAGGGACCGGAGCACCTCCAGGTTGCGCTGTGGTGCTGGAATCGGTTCCTGCAGTTCCAGTGCTCACCTGCAGGTGTCTCCCGGCAATTAGTCACCACCTGGGGCTGGTCTGGTAGGGTGTTTGGCCTCTCCTTGCCTCAGTATTGTTCCCATATCCCTACCTGTATCCCGGTTCCTGTTCCTGCTCTCCCTCTGCAATGTACTCAGGACTCTGGAAGGCAATGAACTCCTACAGGCAGCGCCGGTGCTAGACTGAGCGCCCTGAGCCAGCAACTTGCCTCCAACCCCAGGTGCATCAGGTATGGGTGTGATGGTGGTACCCTGCACTAATACCAGTACCAGGGAAGTGGCATTGTGCAGGTAGGAGAGAGCAGAGAGACATCATAGTACCAGGGAAGTGGCATTGTGCAGGTAGGAGAGAGCAGAGAGACATCATAGTACCGGGGAAGTGACATTGTGCAGGTAGGAGAGAGCAGAGAGACATCATAGTACCAGGGAAGTGACATTGTGCAGGTAGGAGAGAGCAGAGAGACATCATAGTACTAGCGAAGTGACATTGTGCAGGTAGGAGAGAGCAGAGAGACATCATAGTACCGGGGAAGTGACATTGTGCAGGTAGGAGAGAGCAGAGAGACATCATAGTACCGGGGAAGTGACATTGCGCAGGTGGGAGAGAGCAGAGAGACATCATAGTACCAGGGAAGTGACATTGTGCAGGTAGGAGAGAGCAGAGAGACATCATAGTACCAGGGAAGTGACATTGTGCAGGTAGGAGAGAGCAGAGAGACATCATAGTACTAGCGAAGTGACATTGTGCAGGTAGGAGAGAGCAGAGAGACATCATAGTACTAGCGAAGTGACATTGTGCAGGTAGGAGAGAGCAGAGAGACATCATAGTACCAGGGAAGTGACATTGTGCAGGTAGGAGAGAGCAGAGAGACATCATAGTACCGGGGAAGTGACATTGCGCAGGTGGGAGAGAGCAGAGAGACATCATAGTACCAGGGAAGTGACATTGTGCAGGTAGGAGAGAGCAGAGAGACACCATAGTACCAGTTGTGACATACGCCCGGCCCAGACCTGCTGTACGTCAATCCCACGTGACCATACACAAGTCTGAACCGAGCGTCACAAGGACATGGCAATAGCACTCTCACCCTGCGCAGAGATTTCCCAGCTCGCAGGACACAATCCCAGACCAGCAGACTGAGAGCGATCGTCATCAGGATTGTGTAACTCCACAGTTAACCCTTTACACACCAAACTTCCACTGCCACCATGTGTCTGACCGGAACACAAACCGCGCCCAGCAAACGCTGCGACTATTCCAAACACTTAACCAATGCCTGTGATAGCGCTGTCCTCTCATAGAGGAATAGGACCGATCACTGTACAGTACAGTCTATGATACCTCTGTCCTCTCATAGAGGAATAGGACCGATCACTATACAGTACAGTCTCTGATATCTCTGTCCTCTCATAGAGGAATAGGACCGATCACTATACAGTACAGTCTATGATATTGGGGGGAGGGTGGGATATTTGTCTGCTGAATGCCGGGGGGGACCTAATGCATGTCAGGGGATGTGTTGCCTGTATGGGGGATCTGTTGCCACATCAGCATTATGGTTTCTCTCAAAGGGCTAGGGTCTATGGGGGGCTATACTGACAGGTGGTTGTGCAGGTTCTACAGTGGGCTGTACGGACCCTCAGGTAGGCTATACAGATTCTCAGGTGGCCGTGCGGGGTCTATGCAGGGCTGTGCAGGTTTTATGTTGGGCTGTGCAGACTCTCAGGTGGGCTGTGCAGGGTCTATGGTGGGCTGTGTGGTCTCTCAGAGGGTCTGTGGTGGGCTATGTGGGGTCTATGGTGGGCTGTGCAGATGCTAGGTTCTATGGTGGGCTGTGTTGTGACTATGGTGGGCTTTGTGGTGTCTATGGTGGGCTGTGCGGGGTCTATGCAGGGCTGTGTGGTGTCTATGGTGGGCTGTGCGGGGTCTATGCAGGGCTGTGCGGGGTCTATGGTGGGCTGTGCAGGGTCTATGGTGGGCTGTACAGACTCTCAGGTTAGCTCCGCAGATTCTATGGTGGGCTGTGTGGTCTCTCAGAGGGTCTGTGGTGGGCTGTGTGGTGTCTATGCTGGGCTGTGTGGTGTCTATGCTGGGCTGTGTGGTGTCTATGGTGGGCTGTGTGGTGTCTATGCTGGGCTGTGTGGGGTCTATGCTGGGCTGTGTGGGGTCTTAGTAGGACTGTGCAGTCTTTCCAGGGGTCCCGCACGGTCAGTCTGCGGGTAAGGGTGGTGTGGATCCACAGAAGGAGGAGGACATATTCAGCCAGCACTGTACACAGGAAAGCGGCGGGAACCTTCCTGGGAACCTTTGCAGCATTCCTATGAACCCCGGAACCTGTTTACAGTGCTGGTTTCATTTTTAAAAGGGAGAGGGGCGAGAGCCACATCAAATGGCTGGCAGGCTGAATTCGGTCTTCTGTTTGACCTATGTGCATGTATGGGGGGATTTGATGCCTGTAGGGGGATGTGCCGCATGTAGGGGAGGACCTTTTACCTCTAGGGGGGATCTGATGCCTTGAGGGGGGATCTGTTGCCTCTAGGAAGGTCTGCTGCCTGTAGGTGGATCTGATACCTATCGGGGGATGAATGGGATGGTATTCGTCTGCATTTCTGTATCATGTATTGCTGGGATTTGTAGTCCTCTATAGCTGGTGGGATTCTGCATTGCTTAAAGCCTGAAGACCCCCAGAAGGGCACTTGGATGAATGTTCATAACTAAGAAATGGGGGGGGGCGAAAAATTTAGTTCTGCCCCGGGCGACTGTAGCTCTGGTTACGCCACTGATGGAGGTATCTATATGGCGTCACAGTGGTCACATGATCAAGCACCCATCAGTGACAGTTCAGTCAAAGTCCCGGGGTACTAAATAAAAGCAGTAAAAAGGCTTCAAGACAACACAACCCGATCTCTCTGTAATGTGACGTCATTCATTCTCAAAGGTCACAGGTTGAGTGGAGTTTCCATTTCAGAACACAGACACAATGTAACCTCCGTATGTAACATTAGAAAGGTTTTATTTCTTGGTACATTTTATTATAAAACATTTCACATTGACACAATAAAACAATAGAAGTGACTCGGATTATATACACAATATTATATACTCCATATCCCTGTATGGGAATATATACAGAATCATGGCCGCCCTGGTCTTCACCCTCCTCAGGCATCCCGGACACACAAGGAGAAGCTGCTGCTTATTGAGGTCTGGAGTTATATTATCTTTCCAGCTACAGATACCGGGGAGGGGGAGGGGGGAGCGTTACAGCAAAAGTTCTCTTATACTTTGTAATACAATAATGGTTTCCTCCTATACAGACCATGATGGCCGCCTGATACATCTCCCATCTCCTGACACGGAGCAGAAGAATGAGGAGCAGCGAGGAGTAGAGGTCCATCTCCATTCACCTATGTAGAATAGAAGAGCACCCCTCCTCCATACACAGAGGGGGACTCCGGTGTCATCGCATCCTAGTACTTCCAGATGGAAGATTGGTAATAGAAGATAAACATTACACAGTCCCCATCTTATCACAGTCCCTTCACACCAAGAACAAGTATCCCGTTATATCTGAAGATCATTTGATTGCTGGATACAATACATATAAAGCGTATAAATAGAATACAAGTCACCTCATATACAAATACTAAAATATATTCAGGATAAAAAAGGAAAACATAGTGAAAGTCTGAAGAAGATTCAACTACAAGTATTCCGAGATGAGCCGACATTTACAATGAGAATATATTTACATCTATAAATATGTTTTCAGCGCTCGCGTACACACACACACACACACACACACACACACCATTGCATTTAATAAGTGCTCTGTTCATGCTCATTCATCATCTATTGATCTGGGGGGAGGGGCAGTGACACCGAAGGTATAAATAGCGGATTTCTGCATCTAGCTATATACTGGAAAGTTATATAAAATGGAGGAAGACTCACTATTGCAGCGCTGAGCTGGCTGGCGGTACAGAGTATGGATAGTACACCTGTACTGGCAGAGAGGGAAGAACGTTCGCCAAAAGGAAAGTATGGTGTGGGGGGGCAGATTTGAGCGGGTTATTCCATTTTCCTAAAATTACTTGGGAAAGTAGTTCCCATTAATTAGTTCCCATTAATCCCATTAATGCAGATTGCGTGTCTTAGAGAGCGCTGCTGCCCGGCTAACACAATATGGCACACAGTGAAATGGCGCGCGCACACACACACACACACACACACACACAATGTCCATTTGCATGCAGATGGTGGGGTTGGTTTTTAGTTTTTTTTTTTTTAATTACTTTATATATTTTTTCACTTAACTTTATTGCCATCACACAGGGGCCAACAAGCCATTTGATCGTTTGGAGGTGACAGGTTCTCTTTATGTAGCCTGTCCTCTAACACAGAACATTGAGCGCAGCATTGTGCTTCATCTCCTGTGCAGCCCGCCTTGTGACAGCTGAGACAGGAAGAGCTGCGAGTACAGCGCTCCTCTCACTGATCACACAGAGGAGATCAGAGACCGACGTCCTCTGGTCTGCTCCCCGCTCTTCATCCGGAAGTCATTTGCCGTGATCCCGGGTGACGCAGAAGAGCAGGAGACCCCAAAAACCATGGCGGGGAGGTGAGGCAAGGAACAAGCAGGCTGCCACAAGTGATCTGGGTGGCTGTACAGATCCCTTGAGCAAAACAAGTGGTGGCACCCTGGCTCTACATTTAGCCCTGCTTGCCCGAAGCAGAGCTAAATGTAGAACCCCCCCCAATGTCCTGTGCCTTTAGCGATAGGATTCACGCACCCCTGCAGGCTAGGGAGATAACCAAACTGTAAAGCTTAACTGCAATGTAGAAAAGGGAGGTCACTGACCTGGCTATACCACCTGCCAGGGGTGCTGATCATAGGACAAGAGAAGCCAAATTTTAAATCTGTAACCGATTACTAATATAAATGTGTAACTATTTCCAGTGTTCTACATAAAATAAAAATCTTCAATTTACCATCTTCAAGCTATACATTCTCTTCAGTTTCATCAATAACTGGATCTTCATGTATTAGTTACTGGGCCATATCCTGTCAGACACATGTCTATTCTCTATAGTGTGCGGTGATCCATTCTACAGAGTGGTCACAGCCCCGCTCTCCGTGTCATTTGGATTGCTCGTCTACTTCCTGGAATGGTTCTGAGAATATAAAACCCGGAATAACAGATCAGATAACATCACAGATCACACAGGATTTATAGCCGCAACACCTCATCCTCTCTCTGATTGTCTCCAGTGATGTGACCACCGGGGGGGCCGGGTGGGGGGGGGGTTAGCTGGTAGCCCATCAAGAGAAC
>NW_017309097.1:79754-80671 GCF_000935625.1 Nanorana parkeri | reverse complement strand
TTGCCCAAAGACCTCCTCACCTTCCCCGATCACCTCCATACACTCCATTGTATGACCTCATTGTCTACACAGTACTCAGCCATCCGCTCCCTGCCCCGATAAGAAGCTTCTTCATGTACAAACAGGGATGGCTTCCTGACCCCCCCACACAGGAGATGACCCCCCCAATGAACAGTGTAAGGGGGCGGAGTTATCCAACAGACAACCATGGGACACCAATGTGGGAGAAATGACAGACAGTCATGGTTGAACAGAAAAGGGTCTTCACCAAACTGGTCACACCATGTCTTTATGGAGCTGGCTTTGTACACGGGAGACAGTCATGGTGGAACAGTAAAGTCCCTTCCTCAAAAAGTTGGAATACTGTAGTATTAACAGGACCCTTTCCTGGAAACCCCTGAACTCTAGAGGGGGTCCACATACTTTTGGTCATATAATATATCAGCAGTAGGTTAATCACACGAAGTATTATGTGTTGTGTAGAACTGAATGACTCTACTAGACGGTTGGGCTGATTGCTTTGCCTGGTGCTATGTGTTCCTCATATGGGTTCCTCATACCGATTCTTTGGCAGATTCCAATGCATTTCCCTTGTATTTCTCCTCAGCATCCAGAAATAACACCAGATGGGCTTAGATCTTGAAGAATGTGGATTACAGACGTCATGAAGCTGGATCTGGTGAAGACCGTAACCTCAGAACAATGCCATTGCTGACCACGATGGGGTATAGGGCTCAGATTTATCCCATAGAGAGTGGAAGTCCGCCACGGAAATCCCATGGAATGTCTGTGATTTATAATTCTCAAGTCATCGGTATCGTTATGGATTTGTTTAATCTGATCCTTTATCTTTAATTCTAGATTAACATTCATTTTTATTTTGCCATATGCAGTATATAACATTCTGTCGGGGGGGT
>NW_017309097.1:72558-73549 GCF_000935625.1 Nanorana parkeri | reverse complement strand
CTGACACGGGGACACCATTCCTCTAACTGACACAGGGACACTATTCCTCCCACCAACATGAGGACACCATTCCTCCAACTGACACAGGGACATCATTCCTCCAACTGACACGGGGACACCATTCCTCCCACTGACACAGGGACACCATTCCTCTAACTGACACGGGGACACCATTCCTCCCACCAACACGAGGACACCATTCCTCCAACTGACACAGGGACCTCATTCCTTCCACTGATGGAATACTGTGTCCATGAAGGAGTGTACTTGGTCACCAGCAATGTTTAGGTCGGTGGTCGTGTCAAAGTAACATCCACATGAATGGCAGGACTTGGAAAGATGTCAGTAGCCCCGGTCAAATGTGGCTTTTTTTATCTCCAGGTATACAAGCTGCAGCATTGCATGGCAGAGTTGATCTTAAACTGTGGCAAGGGCTCTGGGGCACTTGGAGGGACCTGGTGGTCCTGATACTAAAGGACTTGGAGGGAGAGGCTAACAACATGAAAAGGGAGTAGGAGGTCACACGCAGGGCCGGCCTTAGGGGTGTGCGAGCCGTGCGGCCGCACAGGGCGCCTACCCCACACAGCCCACCATAGAGCCTAGCGTCTGCACAGCCTACCATAGACCCCACATAGCCCACCACAGACCCTCTGAGACCACACAGCCCACCATAGAATCTGCAGAGCTAACCTGAGAGTCCGCAAAGCCCACCATAGAACCTGCACAGCCACCTGAGAGTCCGCACAGCCCAACATAAAACCTGCACAGCCACCTGAGAATCTGTATAGCCCACTGTAGACTCCGCATAGCCCACCTGAGGGTCCGTACAGCCCACCGTAGAACCTGCACAGCCACCTGAGAGTCAGTATAGCCCCCCATAGACCCTAGCCCTTTGAGAGAAACCATAATGCTGATGTGGCAACAGATCCCCCATACAGGCAACAGATCCCCCTAGAGGCAACACATCCCCTGACATGCATTAGGTCCCCCC
>NW_017309097.1:69990-71527 GCF_000935625.1 Nanorana parkeri | reverse complement strand
CCCCCCCATTTATGCGCCCGGGGCAAACGCACCGCCGGCCCCCCCGGTTGTTACGCCACTGCCTGTCAGTCATCTGGCTGCTATAGTCAGAGAGAAGCAGCTGATTAAGCAGATCTCTACTTTATCAGCTTCTTTTGGGGTCCCCAGGTGACATTAGGGGTCTTAGAGACCCCTAATCTCTCCATAAAGAGGACCTGTCAGTGTGCCTTTGCTACTATATAGGGGGATTGTAGATCCCTGTGTGATAGGAATAACAATAAGTGTAAAAAAACATTTAAAAAGTTTGAAAAACTAAAAGTCACATATAAAAAACCCAAATGTTTAAGTCCCCCACCCCCACATTTACGCACATATAAATGTTAATATGCGTTCGATGCGCCAGCGTGCGAAAATGACAATTGCGCTACACATGTTACATATCGCCGCGAACCTCGCAGTGGGAGCAATAATTCAGCAATCACTGATAACACTAAACTGATGAGCGGTAAAAGCTTTTAAAGCGTCGCCTATGGCCAATTTTGGGTATTGTAGTTTTTTTTAGGTTTTCGCACCTGCGCGCAATTTCTAACCTTGACATCTTTGGTGTCTTTTTACCCGACGTGACCCCGACTTTTATATTTTACCAAAAAATTGGGTATTAATAAATGTTTTATAATTTAGTATAGGGCAAACAGTTTTAAAAAAAAAATTCGGTAATTTTTCCTTAATATAATAAAAAAAAAAAAAAAAAAACCCCAGTGGTGATTAAATACCACCAAAAGAAAGCTCTATGTGTCCCCAAAAAAGGGTATAAAATTCATTTCGGTACAGCATTGCATGACGGAATAAATGTCAGTCAAAGTACCGCAGCGCTGAACGGACTTCAAGTGGTTAATGTCGTTTCTGTATTTGTTCGCACATTCAGGGCCGGCCCTGCGCACATTGTGCGGACTGGCTGGGTGTAACATGGACAGTTCACGCCCAGTATCCAGGACTGCTCTAGGCGTGGAGAGAGCTGCGGCTGGCTGTACGGAGGAGTGAGCCCGCTGTCCGGGGAGAGGAGGAAGATGACACGGGCGGAGATATTCGGTATGTACTCAGGGGGAGATGACCGGGGACGGAGGAGGGGAGACTCCATACATTGACAGGGGGCGCTCTGTACACTGACAAGGGGGCTCTGCTATGGTGCCGCTGCTATAAGAACAGCTCTGATGTTGGGGCCCCTCGCGCTCTGATTTGGCCCCTGTCATGCAGCCCCTGGTACCGGCGAGGCATCGAGTCCATAATCCATTCATAGCGGTGATCGATCTCTCTCGCTGCCCGCAGTACAGACAATTGTCCTGCAGGTGGCGACATTATAGAGCTCCGATTTTGCTATGACCTTTGGCATGAGAGGATTGTGAATAAAGTCAGTTCTGATCACTCTGCTCCTCTGTGTATGAATATAATCCCTTCCCATGTGACGTCATGACCGAGTGTATATCTGGGTGATTTGTAGAAGCTGTAACATGGGAAGGGGTCAGTATACATAGACAGGAGCGCTGTACACTGCCCCCAC
>NW_017309097.1:68130-68919 GCF_000935625.1 Nanorana parkeri | reverse complement strand
ATCCACCCTTCATCCATCCATCCACCCTTCATCCATCCATCCACCCTTCATCCATCCATCCACCCTTCATCCATCCATCCACCCTTCATCCATCCACCCTTTATCCATCCTTCATTCATCCATCCACCCACCCTTCATCCATCCACCCACCCTTCATCCATCCACCCACCCTTCATTCATCCATCCATCCTTCATTCATCCACCCACCCTTCATTCATCCACCCACCCTTTATCCACCCTTCATCCATCCATCCCTTCATTCATTCATCCATCCATCCACCCTTCATTCATTCATCAATCCACCCTTCATTCATCCATCCATCCACCCTTCATTCATTCATCCATCCATCCACCCTTCATTCATTCATCCATCCATCCACCCTTCATTCATTCATCCATCCATCCACCCTTCATTCATTCATCCATCCATCCATCCACCCTTCATTCATCCATCCATCCACCCTTCATTCATCCATCCATCCACCCTTCATTCATCCATCCACCCTTCATTCATCCATCCACCCTTCATTCATTCATCCATCCACCCACCCTTCATTCATCCATCCATCCACCCTTCATTCATCCACCCTTCATCCATCCTTCATTCATTCATCCATCCACCCTTCATTCATTCATCCATCCACCCTTCATTCATCCATCCATCCACCCTTCATTCATCCATCCATCCACCCTTCATTCATCCATCCATCCACCCTTCATTCATCCATCCATCCATCCACCTTTCATCCATCCATCCATCAATCCTTCATCCATCCATCAATCCTTCAT
>NW_017309097.1:50133-61049 GCF_000935625.1 Nanorana parkeri | reverse complement strand
GCACCAGGGCCCTTTGTTCCTTAGCTCCGCCACTGCATGGAGGAGGTGTGATCACATTTATAGCACTGGGAACCCCCATATACTATCACAGAGCATAGAGGTGACTCCGTCCTGGTCATTGTGAATGGCTCTCCAACACACATCTATAAAAGCATGGGCACGAAGACGCACCTCAGTGCAGTGTCTGTTTTTAACTCTGCGGACGATTATATCATGGCCATGTCCCTTCATGTGGGGTATGAGGTCTGTGGCCATGTA
Source organism: Nanorana parkeri (assembly GCF_000935625.1). Classification (NCBI taxonomy): domain Eukaryota; kingdom Metazoa; phylum Chordata; class Amphibia; order Anura; family Dicroglossidae; genus Nanorana; species Nanorana parkeri. The sequence continues at coordinate 60,791 of NW_017309097.1, read as the reverse complement.
CCTGACTTGCCAGCTGGCTGCAGGCCACATAGTGCTGGCTCCCGAACGTCAGTCTCTCTGCGTCTTCGTGTCTAATAGACTGTATAGACATGATGATGTCATTAGACCGCCCATGTTTTATCCAATTATACATTCTGCAAGTTCAGGAAATGATCAGATGAGGTGTCAGGAATCTCGTATGTTCCGACCTTCTTCTTTCACATGACAGCACCGCGTATCCTGACTTTATAAGTGATTATGGATTACAAAAAACACAGCCGCCTCCTCCTCTCCTTAACTCCTCCCCATTCATTATCTTTATAACCTCTTCCCCATCTCCATAACCCTCTCCTCCTCTTTTCCATAGTCTATCCTCATCTTCTCCCCACTCATCACTCCCTTTTCATAACCCTATCTCATATTCCCTATTACACTACATCTGAGCCTATCCCCTTCCTCCCTGTACCTCACTACATCAATGTCACAGGTCATGTATAGACGTCTTCCCTCCTCACATACTGAGGAATGATAAATGGAGGTAAATGCTCTCAGACTGTTCTCTTCTGTCTTGTTACCTTGCTTTGGCCCAAATCTGATCCAGTTTTGTACATCTGTTATATGTGCCGTCCTTCCAGCTTTGGCCTTGTTTCCCCTCCCCCATATAAAGGATGAAGAACCCAATCACACAAATCTTTTCAGATTGTCCTTTGGTAGGAAATGGTTCCATCTCTCTCCATAGGGACGGCCTACATTACCCCATTGTCCCCGTCATCACCTACATTGGACGCTCTGCTTATAAAGGTCCCCCCATCCCCCTATCTTATCGGTTGCATGTACCTTGGGTCCATTTCTCTCTGGTCTCCATCTCCTGGGTCTCTGTCCCTCCTCCGTCCATCCTTCCATCTCCACAACATCTCTTCTGTCTTCCCAGCCTTGTATGTGTTCTGGTTCTTCAGAGTCATCATTGCCTCTCTCTTCTCCATGTATAGTGCTCTGTACATATGGAGACCTAGGAGTACATCTGGAGTAGTCCTGGAGGGTGTCCGAGCATCTCTGAGGACTTCTAGGCGGCTGACCACACATGGAGACTGCAGAAGTAACCTCGTTCCAGGCCGGTCCCCGACCCCTTCACCCTGATTAATATATCTTGTGTATATAGAGAGACTCATTCCTGTGCGGTGTGACTGTCGCTCTGGTCACATGATCAGGTCTTCATTTCCCATCATGCATCTTGCTCCGGCCCTCTAGGTCTTCGGATCTCCCATCAGTGATCAGTACCCTCAGCCGGTCATTTCAGGGCCATCAATAGAAGTAGGTTGTTCATAGTTATTACACCAGAAATGTGGAATTTGTTGTCCCGATGAAAGTTCTGTCCACATTTCTGATGTGTCTCCTCTCCCAGGTGTCCTGTGTCTCCTGATCACATCCGTGTCATCCGGACCGGTGTATGTGCGGAGCGGAGCGGACATCACGGGATGTGATATGACGTGTCCTCAGGATGATGTTACTGTGGAGCTGTACAGACATTGCGGAGGGAAGGAGAAGTCATTGATGGAACTTCACTGTTATTACAACCTCACTAAATCACATGACCCCAGACTTCACCTGGACACAAGGAGCGGCTGCTGGAAGCTGACACCGGCCAGGAAGGATGATTCCTGTGTGTATAAGATCTGGTGTCACTGTGATTCACAATATCTAATGTCCTCTACAGACATCCGTGTGCTGGGTAAGAGGCCGTATCCTGCACGACACAACATCACACTTCTCTCCGCACTGCATTGTACTCTACAGGAAGACGTGTGTCTGTTATACAGGATGAGGGAGAAGAGTAAATGAGGGGAAATGAGATCTTCATGTGACGGGTTTCCAGTATTGCCCCCTGACCATTACCCATCTGTCCTACACAACATGGCACTGGGGGGATTGTGTCCCCATTTTGGGCCCCAAAGGCAACAAAGTGGATGAGTGTGAAGTATATAATGTACAACAAAATAAACATCATGGAGATGTATGGAGTGTATAGAGACAGCACAGTGTAGAGAGCGCGGTAGTATGATGTATATATTGTACAGCACAGTGTACGGAGTATACTCTGATCCGCCATAATATTATGACCACCTGCCTAATACTGAGTGTGTCCCCCTTTTCCTGACCCGTCCAGGCATGGACCCCACTAGACCTCTGAAGGTGTGCTGTGTTATCTGGCACCAAGCTGTCAGTAGCAGATCTAGGGCTGCAACAACTAATCGATTAAAATCGATGAGGATTGTTGGCAACAATTCTCATCATCGATTAGTTGCTTTTTCAATTGGTTGCCGCCGCTCTGCTCCTCCGTTCTCCTCCTCCCCACTGGTGCCGGCTGCAGCGGTCTGTGTCCCTTTCCATCCCCGCTGCTCTCCTAGCTTGTATTGGCTGAGAGAGCGGGGACATAAACCATTGCAGCCGGCACCAGCGGGGAGGAGAGACTGCGGTCCCCTGTGCAACCCCCCCCCTCCTGTTCTTCCTCCTCCGCTGCCTGCCCCGTTCTTCCTCCTCCGCTGCCTGCCCCGTTCTTCCTTCTCCGCTGCCTGCCCCGTTCTTCCTTCTCCGCTGCCTGCCCCGTTCTTCCTTCTCCGCTGCCTGCCCCGTTCTTCCTCCTCCGCTGCCTGCCCCGTTCTTCCTCCTCCGCTGCCTGCCCCGTTCTTCCTTCTCCGCTGCCTGCCCCGTTCTTCCTTCTCCGCTGCCTGCCCCGTTCTTCCTTCTCCGCTGCCTGCCCCGTTCTTCCTCCTCCGCTGCCTGCCCCGTTCTTCCTTCTCCGCTGCCTGCCCCGTTCTTCCTTCTCCGCTGCCTGCCCCGTTCTTCCTTCTCCGCTGCCTGCCCCGTTCTTCCTTCTCCGCTGCCTGCCCCGTTCTTCCTTCTCCGCTGCCTGCCCCGTTCTTCCTTCTCCGCTGCCTGCCCCGTTCTTCCTTCTCCGCTGCCTGCCCCGTTCTTCCTTCTCCGCTGCCTGCCCCGTTCTTCCTTCTCCGCTGCCTGCCCCGTTCTTCCTTCTCCGCTGCCTGCCCCGTTCTTCCTTCTCCGCTGCCTGCCCCGTTCTTCCTTCTCCGCTGCCTGCCCCGTTCTTCCTTCTCCGCTGCCTGCCCCGTTCTTCCTTCTCCGCTGCCTGCCCCGTTCTTCCTTCTCCGCTGCCTGCCCCGTTCTTCCTTCTCCGCTGCCTGCCCCGTTCTTCCTTCTCCGCTGCCTGCCCCGTTCTTCCTTCTCCGCTGCCTGCCCCGTTCTTCCTTCTCCGCTGCCTGCCCCGTTCTTCCTTCTCCGCTGCCTGCCCCGTTCTTCCTTCTCCGCTGCCTGCCCCGTTCTTCCTTCTCCGCTGCCTGCCCCGTTCTTCCTTCTCCGCTGCCTGCCCCGTTCCTCCTCCTCCGCTGCCTGCCCCGTTCTTCCTTCTCCGCTGCCTGCCCCGTTCCTCCTCGAGTCCCAGGGATTGATAGAACAATCGCAGGGGGAATCCTGACAATCACCGCTCTCTGCAGGGAGACGATCGGGAAGTGAGCGGATCGGCGGCATGTTTCTGCTCACTTCTGACCTGTGACAGCTTCTTTGTCACAGGTCGGCTGGAACTATGAGGATGACTGGAAATCGCTCACCTCATAGCTCTCCTATGGTTTTTATCTTTCATCCGATTAATCGAAAATATTAATCGGCTAACTAATCGATTATAAAAAATAATGGTTAGCTGGAGCCCTAAGCAGATCTTTTAGGTTCTGTAAGTTGTGAGGGGATCGGCCTCCATGGATGGAACTTGTCTTTCCAGCACATCCCACCGATGATTTGGAGGCAGAGTCATCACCTAAAACTTGTTTTTAGAGAAAGTGGGGGTCCAAAAGACCCCCAGTGTCACCTTTACACTAGAAATGAGCTATTGAAGTGCAGATCGCACTTCAATAGCTTATAGCTGGGCTGCAGGAGCCCAGAACTGACAGCCCAGGGACCGGAAGTGATGCAATCTGTGGTAAAAGTAGCGGCTTCTAGAAGGGAAATAAAGTGTAGCATAAGTGGTAATATGTAACGAAGACCGTAAGAACCACAAAGTGGCAATCAGCAGTCTGTATCAATTTCAGGCTGATCTTTAAAGGAGAACTATGGGGTCAGGGCTTTTCCCCATAGTTCTCCTTAGGGTAACGGGAGGACACAACCTAGCGTCCTCCCGTCACCCTAGGCTCAGTATATAGGGAGCTACAGCTCGCGGTATACTGAGACGCTGAAGCGGATCCCGACATCGATGTCTGGATCCGCCCAGCTGCGTGAGTGACAGCTGGCTCTGCCTATCTAGAGGCAGAGCCAGCTGTACCCGCCCCCTCCCCCGTCCGTTCCGCCAGTTAGTGCTGGGGGATCGAAGCGGGGAGGGGGGAATCCAGCCAGAGAGCCGTGACAGGATCGAGAGGTGAGCGAACGCCGGTATGTGTCCGCTCACCTCCCGATCTACTGAGCCGACCTGTGACAGTCTCATTGTCACAGGTCGGCTAGAACTATGAGGTGAGTGAAAAGCACCCCCCCCCCCTCATAGTTCTCCTTTTAAGTAACGATCTTGAGGTGAAAGTGTCAATCAGAAGATAACAGTGTTCAGCGAGCAGTGTTGTAAGCCGGGGAAGGAAGACAAAGAACGAATCTTTGTTGATCTCCTTCTCTTTGATCCAGCGGCCCCCCCTAATAATGGGTACTCGCCAGAATGTAGTGAGTAAAGTGTCATTGCATTTACTTTCTTACAGATTTTGATCCCTATAGAGGGAGGAGGGGTCTCATCGTTGTCCCAGCAGTGGCCATGACAGTGGTGATTTCCATCATATTATTGGTGAGTGATCTCCTTCTCTCTATAATACATATTACACTGATAAACAGATTTCTCATTATCGCCCCCTGCTGGCTGTGAGCTGACACTGAATGTACTGAGATCTCTTTATAAGGGACACCTCCAGCATCATTCACCGGTCTGGATTAGCCGTCATTCACTGGCAGATTACACCAGGTTTTATAACGTTGGCTGGAGAATGTTGTGGCGGGTGAATGTTTGGTGAATCTGACATTGGATTCTCTTTTGGAGATCATTGTATCCCGGAGCCTCCCATAGTTCTCCCATCCCGGCAGAGGAAGATCCGTTCATATTGTAGGAGCAATTCATCCCGAAAATGTCTGCCCATGCGGTGTCCTATGATTGTCTGTGACCTCTCAGCCCCCTTACACTGTCCATCCGGAGGGTCATCTATGGGGTGTGTGGGGGGTCAGGAAAGCAATCCTGGTTGTACATGAAGAAGCTTCTTATAGGGGCAGGGAGCGGATGGCTGAGGGCTGAGTACTGTGTAGACAATGAGGTCATACAATGGAGTGTATGGAGGTGATCGGGGACGGTGAAGGCCACCGGAATGTCTTGGGAGGTCCCCGGCTTGGTTGTCCTCTTCTGATGCAGTAAACACCCCGATAGTCACATAACTGGGGACTGTCTGTGAGAGGACGAGGTGTGATTGCTATAAATCCTGTGTGATCTGTGAGGATATTCTGTGCTGTCACCTGACCTGTCATTCCGGGTTTTATATTCACAGATCTGTTACTGGAAGAAGGGTCAAAGAGATCCCCAAATGATGCCTCTGAATGAGAGCAATGGTTCTGTGCACACTATGGAGTATGGTCCGGTTCCTGTTAAGGCGCAGGAGAACGGGCCTGGCCCCGCCGAGGCGGAGGAGAACGGGCCTGGCCCCGCCGAGGGAGATGAGTGTGAAGTCTACATCTCAGTAGTTGCAGGTGGTGGAGGACATGGGGGGTGATCTACACACTGGAAGCAATCTGTTTGGACTATATGAAGTCATTTTTGCGCTGAGCTGAGCACTTCAATATAAAGTTGAATTTCATATTACAGAACCATCTTGTCCCCCCTCCCAGGAAGTCTCGCCGGGTCAGTGATCTCACTTTTCTTCAGTCAAGCAGAACATCCGGGTCTTCCCTCTCCCATGGTGGCCCCCACCGGCTCTCCAGACCCACCAGAGGACATAATGGAGGTGGAGTTGGAATCCTTCTGTCCCCACAAAGCTCTCTATCCCTCTCCTCTCATTGTATTCTCTGAGGATCGCTGTGATTTATCGGCCTCCTGGACCAGTATATCGCGTCCCTGATGACTTCTCTGCCCGGCTGCCCCGCCGTCTCTCCTCCATAACACCCGCCATCATTCTTCCTGACTCTAACATTGTGATTAATGCTCCTCAACCCGACCTCGTCTTCCACAATGGACGCACTCCTCCTCGCTATGACGGCAATACTGTAAATCCTGTATAATAATAATCACACACCACAGCCTGCAGAAGCCTGTATAATAATAATCACACACCACAGCCTGCAGAAGCGTCACCGCTATGATGAGGTCAGCACTCTGCTCTCTCCTCTCCCCAGTGTTATATTGACAAAACTGTGCAGGGCTTGTTTATATATTTGTATAGGTTACAATGTATTTTTGTATATTGAGATGTGTATGTAATGTATTGGGGATGCACCGATACGGTTTTTTTCGGTATCGAGTACAGATATTTTGCTTTCGGTAATCAACGAGGCCGAGTACCGATACCCTGCCAATCAGCATCGAGCCGGCTTCCCGGTCAATCAGGAAGCTGGGTGACGAGTAATGACCCACCTCCCGGCTTCCTGATTGGCCTGGAAGGTGGCTCCATGCTGATTGGCATCCAATCAGCATGGAACCGGCTTCCTGGCCATACAGGAAGCCGGGAGGTGGGTCATTATGCACTGACCGGACTCCTGATTGCCTGGGAAGCCGGCTCCATGTTCCCCTATGGCACTGCCGGTCAGAGTACTCGGTATTGGTATCGGTGTATCCCTATAATGTGTATATAATGCGGCAGATTTTCTTCTATATATTTATTATATCGGGTTTTATACGTCTTCTAGAAGCCTCATTCACACGACTGACAGCCGGCCCGTACAGATCCGTATCGGGCCGCCCCCGGGAATTACAGGCGCTGGGTGTGATTTGTGCGCAGCGGCCTGTTCTTCTCTATGGGAGCACGCGGCCGTACGCTCACCCGCACTGCACGTCTGTACGCGTGTCCCTGCTCGGACACAGACAGGATCAGTGCACCTGTGCAGACGTGCAGTGCGGGTGAGCGTACGGCCGCGTGCTCCCATAGAGAAGAACAAATCACACGCAGCACCTGTAATTCCCGGGAGCGGCCCGATACAGATCTGTACGGGCCGGCCGTTACTTGTGTGAATGAGGCCTAATACTCCACTATTTAAATACAAAGCCGACTCCGGGCAGTTGTACGGGCCGGTGTACAGGAAGTTGTACGGGCCGGTGTACAGGAAGTTGTACGGGCCGGTGTACAGGAAGTTGTACGGGCCGGTGTACAGGAAGTTGTACGGGCCGGTGTACAGGAAGTTGTACGGGCCGGTGTACAGGAAGTTGTACGGGCCGGTGTACAGGAAGTTGTACGGGCCGGTGTACAGGAAGTTGTACGGGCCGGTGTACAGGAAGTTGTACGGGCCGGTGTACAGGAAGTTGTACGGGCCGGTGTACAGGAAGTTGTACGGGCCGGTGTACAGGAAGTTGTACGGGCCGGTGTACAGGAAGTTGTACGGGCCGGTGTACAGGAAGTTGTACGGGCCGGTGTACAGGAAGTTGTACGGGCCGGTGTACAGGAAGTTGTACGGGCCGGTGTACAGGAAGTTGTACGGGCCGGTGTACAGGAAGTTGTACGGGCCGGTGTACAGGAAGTTGTACGGGCCGGTGTACAGGAAGTTGTACGGGCCGGTGTACAGGAAGTTGTACGGGCCGGTGTACAGGAAGTTGTACGGGCCGGTGTACAGGAAGTTGTACGGGCCGGTGTACAGGAAGTTGTACGGGCCGGTGTACAGGAAGTTGTACGGGCCGGTGTACAGGAAGTTGTACGGGCCGGTGTACAGGAAGTTGTACGGGCCGGTGTACAGGAAGTTGTTTTTTCTGTTGTCTGTATGAGGTCTCTGGAATGACTTCTTTCGGAGGGTTCTCAGTCCCAAGTGTGACCGGAAATGTGTTGTGTTCGGCGCTCTGTGCAGATAATAATGTTCAGAATCTTCATCTCATTTTGTTGGACGGGAAATAAAATGTGAGAAATAAAGTGTCCGGAGTATAAATGGTGTCCGAGTTGTCTTTTGGTTATCCTGATGTTGTCCCGTCCTCCTCCTCCGGGTACAATCACCGAGGTCTCTCCTGGAACAAGTCTCCATATTGCAGCTCATCAGATGTGGTGGCTGCATTAGTTTTCTTTTTTTTCCCCTCTGGTGATCCCGGCAGCAACACACTTCCTGTCCCAGGGTGACAACGCTCACCGCCCCTTTATCTGTGGAGGAGCAGCGGTGTCTCCCTGGGGGAAAAAAAAAAAACCTCCTTCAGAGGATGGGGAGCTGAGTGTTTCATATAACCTTGTTTTGAGATTTCAGCTCGGTGCACAGGAAGTGACGAGGACATCTGGATTTCTGGCAGGATCAACAGGGAATGTTCTTAGCCTAGAAAAGAAAACCTAATGCGGCCGCATCATGTAAGGACGGGTGAGCTGCGATATGACATTTCTGTTCCTGGGTTTAGGGGAGTGGATCTGACAATACGCAGACAATGGTGAAGATACATATAGTGGTGACATGGTATAGGAGATGGTCAGATGGAGGACATGTTACATGTGTGATTGGAGACATGGCGATGGACTGGGAACATACACTATATTGCCAAAAGTATTGGCCCCTCCCCCTCCAAATCATTGGATTCAGGTGTTCCGTGACATTTCCCGGCTACTAAATATTCCGCGGTCACCTGTTACTGGGATTATAACAAAGTGGAAGCAACCGGGAACAACAGCAACTCAGCCAGGAAGTGGTCGGCCGCGTCACATGACAGAGCGGGGTCAGCGCATGCTGAAGCGCACAGTGCGCAGAAGTCGCCAACTGTCTGCAGAGCCAATAGCTACAGACCTCAACTCCATGCGGCCGTCAGATTGGCACAACAACAGTGCTTAGAGAGCTTCATGGAACGGGTTTCCATGGCCGAGCAGCTGCATCCAAGCCGCACATCACCAAGTGCAATGCGAAGCGTGGGATGCCGTGGTGTAAAGCGCGCCGCCACTGGACTCTAGAGAAGAGGAGGCGTGTTCTCTGGAGTGACCAATCACGCCTCTCTGTCTGGCAATCCGGTGGGCGTGTCTGGGTTTGGCGGTTGCCAGGGGAACGGTACTTGCCTGACTGCATTGTGCCAAGTGTAAAGTTTGGGGGAGGGGGATTATGGGGGGGGGTTGTTTTTCATGGGTTGGGCTCCACCCCTTAGTTCCAGTGAAGGGAACTCTTAAGGCATCAGCACACCAAGACATTTTAATGTCCCAACTTTGTGGGAGGAGTTTGGAGACGGCCCCTTCCTGTTCCAACATGACTGCGCACCAGTGCACAAAGCAAGGTCCATAAAGACATGGATGGGGGAGGGGGGAGGAGGGAGGAATGTGACTGGCCGCACAGAGTCCTGACCTCAACCCCATAGAACACCTTTGGGATGAATTAGAGCGGAGACTGCAAGCCCCTCCCCCAACATCAGTACCTGACCTCACAAATGGTCCAACATTCCCATAGACACACTCCTAAACCTTTTGGACGCCTTCCCAGAAGAGGCGGAGCTGTTATAGCGGCAAAGGGCGGAGCCAACCCAATACTGAACCCTGCGGACTAAGACTGGGATACTTTAGGCAATAATAGTGTATTACCCGAGACTGTTAGAGATCAGTGACCATTACAGCTCCTCTACAGATCAGTGCTGCCACTACTGTGTGCTGGGGACTGAGGTGTGTGGGTTGGGCCGGGCTGTAATCAGCACCGGATACACATAAGCTCATTCCATGGTGGAGCTCACATTGCTGCAATGAGGGGGGAAGACAGAAGCGAGTTAGGTCCGGACTGGCCCCCCAGGGCTCTGAGCTGATAGCCCTGGGGGGAGAGGGGGGGGCGCGCAGAGGCAATGTGCTGATTGCCTCTGTGGCCCCCGAGGGCTATGTGCTGATTGCCTCTGTGGCCCCCCAGGCTGAGCTGTAGCACCTCGGACGTTACAATGAAATGACAGAAATTCTCGTTTTTATGCCATTTATTATTTTACAAAAGAAGAGCATAAACCTGCATTGGGGGGGCCGAGCGGGCGCTTCCATCAATGGCCGGGCTCGAAGTGCACGATGTCGTCCTGCCTGGTCTTGCCGAGCTGGAAGGCGGTGAGGCTCGTCTCCTCGTGGTAACACGGAAGCTTCTTGTAGATCCGCAGATGTACATACTGGTCGCCCCCGACGTGAGCCTGAGGAGGACAACGCAGGAGGACTGTCACTGCGTCTGATCTCCAACAAGGAGGAGGAAGTCATCCGTCCAATCATCACACCTGACCAGAGACCACAAAGTGCCCGCTATGGCCAATGCTAGCCAGAAATTATTGTGTGCCCCTCTGAACAGAGTCTTACTGGCAACCACAAGGCCGTCCCAGCAACAACCGTGTCCCAGCAAACCTTAACCATTGAGGAAATATCCCGCGGCGGCAGAACGCGGATATTATTTATTGTAACAAAGTATCAGAAGGTCTCAGAACGCCCAAAACTGTTGCAGTTTATGAAAACACTTCTGTGAACTTCTGATACAAAAAAACCCTTTGCCCC
>NW_017309097.1:48065-50070 GCF_000935625.1 Nanorana parkeri | reverse complement strand
TCCATTCATCAGGTTTTTATTATATTATTTCTTCTCATTATCCGTCTTGATGCCCAATGGGGACACAGACAGCAGAGGAAGACCTCATTGATTTGAACCAATTGCCCCCTACTGACCAAATGTGCTTTAGTAGTTTGTTCCGGCAACAAGCTGAGTCTTGTACTCGACGGCCTGAAAAGTGTTGAAGTTGGCGCCGGATTTCTGCTCCACCTCCACTTTAAACTGGAAGAGAAGACACATCGATAAGCACCCCAATATCGCCTCCTAAGACGCGGCGCAGCGTCCTGTATTATCACCGGGGGAGGGGCCACGTATGAGGTTCCTCTGACCCCCCGCCTCCAATATAGATACAATGTATATCCAAACACACAGCCCCGCCCCCAATATAGATACAATGTATATCCAAACACACAGCCCCGCCCCCAATATAGATACAATGTATATCCAAACACACAGCCCCGCCCCCAATATAGATACAATGTATATCCAAACACACAGCCCCGCCCCAATATAGATACAATGTATATCCAAACACAGCCCCGCCCCCAATATAGATACATTGTACATCTACACACAGCCCCACCCCCAATGCAGATAGCACGTACGCTGGCCCCATACCTCAGCCTGTCACGTGACCCTCTCCCCTTCACTTGTGTCGGAGCCCCGGGGATGTTATGTTGCCCCTTCCTACCACCTTCACCTCCCCCCCCCCCCCGGGGAATTATTATGCCGCCGCCGCCTCACTCACCCGGTCACAGATCTCCTGCACCTCCTGGTCCGCCGCTTTAGCAGCCCCTAGGCCCCCGCGCATCTTTGGTTCCGTCCTAGCGCCTCTTCCCTCCACTGTATAGACAAGGTGTGACGGGGCGGAATGTACCAACACAGCATAGGGGTGGGTTCTGGCAGGAGTATCTCCTCGCAGTGGGCGGGGCTGTGCCCCGACACACACAGAGTCACGTGATTGAGTGCTTGGCTGCAAACATTTTCTCCTGAAAATCCCGTTGTCACCTTTATGTGCCCGGGACGCAATACAATATCCGATCTCCCTGTGCTGGGGCTGTGACCTCCTCCGGCAGCCTAATATTCTCCTGTATGGTCCCAGGTCACCGGTACACCCAGCTAGAGATAGGACTGAGCGCTGCTGCTCCCTGCTATGCATGGACCAAACCCCACTGATAGCTGCTGTGAGGGGGAGGAATTCCCTTCTGCTGAAATCAGAACTGCACAAAACTCACTTTACAGGTCCCTGGCCCAGACCCACCAGTTGGCAGAAAGTATTGAAGCCAGAGGATGAGCCTGACAGCCACTGAGATCTCTTATTAAAGGATTTTGCCCAGTCAGCCATCCTATGGTTAAGGTCATAGCAAGAAGAATAGGGGGGGAGGGGCAGGTGACCAGTGACAACGGAGTCCTAGAGAGGGGCTCCCAATTCCTTATCGGCCTTCCCCTGGATTAGAGGGGACACTGCCGGGTCCATGGTGGGGATAGACCAGTTCTGTGCCAAATCCTCCCCCCAAGAAGAACAAGGCCAATTGCACTGCACTGGGGGGGGGCGTCAACTCTGGCTGTTGGGGAACTACAAGTCCCATGACAGTTACAGGCAGGACCCCCAAACTGATCATAGGAGATGCTTTACAAGCCCATATAGGTCATCGGTTTAGAGATGTCCGGGAATATTGGCCCCAGAATTACTGCGCTCACAAGCCCTGTATGTGATAGCACATTGGAGGTGACAGGTTCTCTTTAAGGAGACATTCGGGGGGCTATTGGACCCCCTAGTGTCACCTTTGCAGCCCAAGTACAGTACTTGAGATCAGCTTCTTCCTCGGCTTCTCTGGCCAGGGAATGGCCAGGGAATGACCATTCGGAAACTGGAAGTGATGCAATCAACGTCGCGTCCGCCTCCGTTCAGTGGGGAGGAGATCTGCGAATGGACGTTCACCGGTCTCTCTCCCTGCTTCCCACCATGCCGGTCCCGGGCCCCTGAAGGAGTGACTGGGGACGA
>NW_017309097.1:40811-45400 GCF_000935625.1 Nanorana parkeri | reverse complement strand
CGCGGCCCGGGCCCCCGGAGGGGGGGGGGGGGGGGGGGGGGGGGGGGGGCATATGGACCAGGTGGATCCAGGAACTAGACGTGTTCTCTTCTCAACCCCCCCCCCTCTTGGGACGTTGCCTCCTACTCTGTACAGGCTCCGCCCACTGTGTTCAAGTGGCGTCCAGTCTCTACATCTCCACACTCCTGAAGAAGCCTTTTCACGGGCTCCACTGCTTCTCTGGTGCCGGGGGGGGAGAGAGCTGGGGAGGAGATCGGCAAACCTCCATTCACCGATCCCCTCCCCATACTATGGGACCGGGAGAGACGCAGAGTACATCACTTCCGATCCCATAGCTGTCATTGGTCGGCTCCCGAAGCCTGCGATCTGCACTCCAATAGCTTATTTGAAGTGTAAAGGTGACACTGGGGGGGGCTTTTGGACCCCCAGCATCACCTTAAAGAGGACCCGTCACCACCATCTGCTATCACATGGGGCAGTGATGGCGAACCTTGGCACTCCAGCTGTTTTGGAACTACAAGTCCCATGAGGCATTGTAAGGCTCTGACAGCCACAGACAACTCTGAGGCAGATGCATCTTGGGATTTGTAGTTTTGGCACAGCTGGAGTGCCAAGGTTCACCACCACTGACATGGGGGGTCTTGTAAGCTCCACTATGTGATAGCAATTAAGAAAGAAAAGTTTTTAACCACTTGCTGACCGCGGTGTTACACCCCCTTCCTGTCCCGGCCATTGTTCAGCGCTGCGGTACTTTGACTGACGTTTATTCCGTCATGCAACGATGCACTGAAATTAATTTTATACAATTTTTTAGAGACAGATGGAGCTTTCTTTTGGTGGTATTTAATCACCACTGGGGGGTTTATTTTTTTACTATATAATGAACAAAGTACCAAAAATTTGGGAGAAAAAAACCTGTTCTCCCTACGTTACGTAATTAAAACAAATTATTATTACCCACATTTTTGGTAAAATATAAAAGATCGGGTCACGTCGGGTAAATAGACACCAAACATGTCAAGCATTAAAATTACGTGCGTCCGCGAACTCGCAAGAACTACCATACCCAAAATCGGCCATAGGCGACGCTTTAAAAGCTTTTACCGCTTATCAGTGATTGATGGGCGGAGAATTATTGCTTTCACTGCGACGTTTGCGGCGATACGTAACATGTGCGGCGTAATGGATGCAATCATCGTTTACGCACTTAGGCGCACTCGACGCACGTTTGTATGTGGGGGGCGGGGGGACTTAAAAAAAATGTTTACATTACCTTTATATGCGATTAATTTTTTAAACATTTTTTTTTCCACTTAACTTTATTGCTATCACATAGGGGACTAACAAGCCCCCTTTGTACGGCTCTGTGCCGTGACAGGGGGAGGGGCTGAATTCCCCCCTCCGATCCGCCAGCGCTGACTGGCGGAACGGACGGGGGAGGGGGCGGGTACAGCTAGCTCTGCCTCTAGATAGTTGTCAGTCACGCAGCTGGGCGGATCCAGACATCGATGTCGGGATCCGCTCCAGGTGCAGCGTCTCCGTATACCGCGAGCAGCAGCTCCCTATATACTGAGCTTAGGGTGACGGGAGGACGCTAGTTTGTGTCCTTCCGTTACCCTAAGGAGAACTATGGGGGAAAGACTTAACCCCATAGTTCTCCTTTAAGACCCCTAATGTCACCTATGGACCCCCAGAGAAGCTGATGAAGCAAACACTTGCTTCACCAGCTTCTGTACCAGCGAGTGACAGAGGAATGCAGGAAGTGATGTAATACACATCACTTCCTGCATTCCGAAGGAGGAGATCGTATACTGACCTCCGGCCGCAGAGCTGCTATGCTGGTCCCGGGCTCACACCGGGAGCAGTGGAGCCCGGGAATCGCCAGCACCGGGGGGGCGCACACCCATTACAAGCGATCGGGTCGTCTCAGCCATCGCTGGCCGTTTACATTCCAGGCCGATTTCCCGCTCGTGCGCTCAGTTTAAAAACGCCCGCCCGCATTCAAGAAGCCGCCGTCCGGCCGTTTAATGACAACAGGTGGTAATGAATTAGCTCCAGGTGCTCACAAAGTGAATCTTCAGAGCGGTTCTGGACCTGGAAAGCGCAGCTAACAAGACCAGAAATGGAGTCTGAAGAGAACCTTATGCAGAACCCAATGCTTCCACTCCCCCCCCCCCCCCTTTTTTTTCTAGAAAACCCCCCAGCCCCCCCCCCCCCCCCCCCCCAGGTCTGGACACAGCACTCCAGAAGCCAAATCAAATACCAAAGCCGAGCTGTGTCACATCCACCTCCCCGGGTTCAGAATGTCCCATTGTACAATGACCGGAACCCCCATACACGTATCACAGTGGGTGCCGATATGGACTGCGGATGGCACCGCGTAGATCTAGATACATGAAGATAAGCCACCAGCACAGAGGGTCCACTTCATCCAACCATGTGATACCCATATTTGTCTGACGTCGAATAAAAGACAGAACCACAAAGTGGACCCTCGGTGTGCTGGTGGCTTATCCTCATATATCCATCCTCCCGAGGCACGAGCAAAGAACGGAGGCACGCTGGCAGGAGGAGGGCCTTGGCTGATCTACAGATTTATTGTCCTCCAGTGTCCATTCCTTCAGGAGGCGGCAGTATAACCCGAAAGCGAGTCTTCCTATGTCCCTCAAGAAATGGAGGTCTCCTGTCCTTCTACACAGGTCTGTGCTGTGTGGCAGAGCTGTGTAAATATCAGGGCTGGGTAACACAAGTCCCTCGTATGCATTTAATCCGGATAAAGAGCAAAATGCTTCAGCTCTGCACTGGTAGGCCGGCACCTCAGATTGGACCAGTGTGGGTTGGCTTCTGTAGGCTTCTTACCCGGCTTACCACGGCTGTGTAACAAGCGAATGCAAAGTTACTGGAGAATGCTTTTTATTGTTTTCTATAAAATATATATAAAATGAACAACAAACAGAACGATAAAAATTCTAAGAAGAGAGAATTCTGGTAAATGAACCTTCCCCGGTGCAGTGCGTGCAGGAGACCTGCGTTCCGGAGGGACTCGCACATACAAAAACCTCTCTGCGCGGAGCCGACCGACAGAGCGCAGGCGTCCCTGAGCACGCTGCAATAAAGTGAGCTCAAACCTGAACCAGGCTGCAGCGGTATTGTACCTCAGTCCACTCAGGATGACCCACCGGACTCCTGCCCCATATACCAGGTAACCCGCGAGCTGCAGGACTCGGATTTAAGATAACAGAAGTTGGGGGAAAGTATTTACCGGCGTGACGAGAACAAACATAAATAAAACAATGTAAAAGGGAAACAGTCCGGTACAGCACACGGGCTGCGAATAAAGAACAAATAAAATAAAAGCATTTCATTCGCTGGGCGGTTCCTCTAACAGTCCACAACGGCACACGGGGTGCAAATAAATAAAATGGGGGCGTATCAATCGCTGGGCAGCGTCTCCAACAGCTCCGCCTTCCGCTTGTATTTGTCCCGGATTTCTCGCAGATCGGCCAGCATGTCCTCCTTCATGAACTCCTCGTACTCGCGCTCCGTCTTCAGGCGCCTCTCCTCCAAGTGTTTCTGAAATGGAAGAGGACTAAAATCAGAGAGAACACCAGTATACTTCACCAACTGGGGAAACTGGTGCTTACTGGATAACCGGAGAGACTTACAGGATTTGCACCTATTGGCTAACCGGAGAGACTTCCAGGATTTGCACCTATTGGCTAACCGGAGAGACTTCCGGGATTTGCACCTATTGGCTAACCGGAGAGACGTCCAGGATTTGCACCTATTGGCTAACCGGAGAGACGTCCAGGATTAGCACCTATTGGCTAACCGGAGAGACGTCCAGGATTAGCACCTATTGCCCAACTCGGAGAGACTTCCAGGATTTGCACCTATTGGCTAACCGGAGAGACTTCCAGGATTTGGGCTTATTGGCTAACTGGAGAGACTTCCAGGATTTGCACCTATCGACTAACCGGAGAGACTTCCAGGATGTCCCACTGCTCCATGGACACACAGGATTCAGGAAGTGGTGGTGGCTTCTTCTCCTTCCCTGCAGATGCCAGCACTGTTTTAGGGTGAGGAGGTACTGCAGGGAAGAAGGGACTGGCCACACTGGTCAGAGGGTCACTATTGCTCTGCAAGAAGAATCTGCCAAAAGCTTCTAAAAAGGTTATTGACTTTGCATTATGACATTTTCTGATGTGTTCCGACACCTCTCCTAATAGAGAACTCAATCTTTGAGGACACCTGACCACCACACACCTATATAAAGCTTGCTGGACTTCCCATTCCTAAATCATGACCATACGGAGCAGCCTCTACAAGCTTTTGGAGGGTGTCTATGGGAATGTGCCCCACGTGTGAGGTCAGATACTGATGCTGGATGAGAAGACCGGGCTCACAGAGTTCGAGTTCCTCCACACCAAGCTGGTCACACCATGTCTTTATGGTGTACACAGGGGACAGTCATGGTGGAACAGAAAAGGATATCACCAGAACTGTTACCACGAGGCTGGAAGAGCACAATTGCCTAAAATCTAAAATTTACTGAAGGTTTAGCACATTAATGGACAAAAAAAAAACAA
>NW_017309097.1:33266-40779 GCF_000935625.1 Nanorana parkeri | reverse complement strand
CACCTCAATTGCTGCCACATGAGATGCCACATCGGACACCACCCGAACCAGCTTATTGCCCACTTGTCTTATCTCCTCTTCCGTCTGGTTTTCGACAAGCTGCAGCCTGGAAGGAGAAATGGAGATCGTGTTTTGGTATGTGGCAATCTCAATGTACATAACTACAATGCAATAAGACATAAAATAATTCCAAATTTACAAAACTGCCACAACACGCCCCCTTACTCGTACGCTGACGGGATGGATCCTGTCTGCGTCCGAGCCAAGAAACGCGCACCCGTACGGACCTGCACTTGTGGTGAGCGTATGGCCGCGTAGTCCCATAGAGTAGGATTAGCCGGCTTTCCAGCCAATCAGGAAGCCGGGCGCTGTGTAATGACGTGGCGCCTGGCTTCCCAATTGGCCGGGATGCCGGCTCCATGCTCCCTCGTCATGAAGTGACGAGGAAGCATGAAGCCGGCTTCCCGTCCAATCAGAAAGCCGGGCAGCACATCATTACACGGCGCCTGGTTTCCTGATTGGCCAGCTTCCGTCCAATCAGGAAGCCGGGCAGCACGTAATTACACGCTGCCTGGCTTCCTGATTGGCCGGGAAGCCAGCTCCATGCTCTCTCGTCACAAGTGCATCACAAGTGACGAGAGAGCATGGAGCCCGCTTCCCGAGCCCGCTTCCCGGCCCCGCTTCCTGTGTCATCACACCCTGCCCGGCTTCCTGATCCTGGAAGTATCGGGCTAGGCATCGGAGCATTTGGGCGAGTACTCGGGATCGGCACCGATACTAGTATCCCTAATAATTATTAGCATCCAAATTCTGCCTTTCATCCTGAAACCAGCACAACACAGAATCTGTCACATACTGTATAGGGGCTTTACAGGATGTGGTGGGACCCACGTGTGATCAGGTGACATTGGATCCCCCAGAGTACAGAGTTGAAAGGAAGTCTGTGTTCCACCAGGGACCCCCGCACAGAGGTACAGACTTAGCTGCGTGCTGATCCCAGGTTATCACCCTCTAGGTTCACCCTGCTCTAATGTGTGATGACTAACCTGTACCTGTGACAGCAGAGAGGGCAGGCACTGCGAGGCAGAGGGGAACTAAAGATGTTGGAGTAAGCGGGAACACAGGTCTGTGATGGAGCAGAACAGGTAGTAACACTGCAAACCACACCAGAGGATACAGGATCATAGGTTGAGGTAAGGAAAACCAGGATACAGGTCAGGGGTCGGGGCATGCGACAGACAAGTCAATGGCAGTAGGAAGCAAGAGGTCCAAGAAGAAGCAGGACTTGGGGCGAAGGCTCGGCAGGTTGCTCGGGTGCTGGTCACGTGGACAGGAGGTCCTTCAAATAAATGTGCACCAATAACATTGGCCAGAAACCGGATGTGGCCATGGAGTTAGGGATGCACCAATATCGGTATCAGTGCCGATACTGAGTATTTGGGCGAGTTCTTGTACTCGCCCAAATGCTCAGATACCAGAACCTCCGGTCAGAGGAAGGTTTCCTCTGAGCGGCAGTGCCATAGGGGAACATGGAATCAGCTTGCCGGCGAATAATGACCCGCCTCCCGGTTTCCAGGTTGGCCGGGAAGCCGGCTCCATGCTGTTTGGCCGGGAAGCCGGTTGCAGCATCGAGCCGGCTGTTTCGGCCAGCTCGATGCTGAAACCGGCTTTCTAGCCAGATCAGCATGAATAATGACCCGGCTTCCAGATTGGGCGGGAATCCGGCGCCATGCTGATCGGCCGGGAAGCTGCGACCATGTTGTTTGGCCGGAAAGCCGGTTTCAGCATCGAGCCGGCTGTACGGCCAGCACAATGCTGAAACCGGCTTTCCAGCCAATCAGCATGAAGCCGGCTTCCCGGCCAAACAACATGAAGCCGGCTTCCCGGGCAATCAGGAAGCAGGGCGGCATGTCATTACCCACGGCCCGGCTTCCTGATTGCCTGGGAAGTTGGGTCCATGCCAGTCAAAGCACTGGCATCGTCGAGTACTGAAAGCCAAGTATCGGTGCATCCCTACATGGAGCCTCCGGGAGATCCCAGAAGCTTCCATGGTCACGTGACAGAGGGAGGCGGGTGGCACAGGAATGTGGAAGTGACTATCTGACATACACCTTCCTGTGTGCCGCATTGTAGAAATAGATCTGAATGATAATGGGGTTCCGCCTCACCTGCTCATTCAGCTCCTGGATCTCCATCTTCTTATTAAGAGACTTTGTTATCTGAGCTTTGGACTGAGTCAGCATCTCCAGTAAGGGGAGCTGTAAAGGAAATGACAAATAATCAGAGATCGGTCAGACGACTCGCCGATAAAAATGCACAGAATGTTTTATACATGTTTAGAAGTTAAACCAGAAATAAACCAGAACTGCGTTTTAGATTTGGATAAAGTGGTGAAGGGTAGAACTAGAGGTGCACCGAAATGGAAATGTCAAAGCCGAAACTAAAAAAATTGTCAGGCCGAAACCGAAAGTTTTTTATTTTAAGGTTTTCAAATTTTACATGGCAGGTCCCCTTTATGGAGACATCAGGTGTCTCCAAGACCCCTAATGTCACCTAGGGACCCCCCCAGAGAAGCTGATGAAGCAGAGATCGGCTTCATCAGCTTCTGTAGCTGGAGAGTGACACTGAATGCAGGAAGTGATGTCATATACATCACTTCCTGCATTCGGGGACGGAGAAAGTCTATCGATCTCCTGTCACAGAGCAGCCGTGCCGGTCCCGGCCGCATCGGACACAGCGGATCTCGGGACCAGCAAGGCAGTGACAGCTGCTTCTATACAAGCGGTCGGGTGTCTCTAGAGATCGCTTGAATGTAAAGCTCCCAACCGGCAGGGAAGCTGCTCGCCGGGCTCCGCCGTCCTCTCGTCACAGACCAGAGGACGAGTGGAATTTTCCAGCCCTGGTCATCAGGTATCTTTATTACAAGGACTTCAAAAAGGATAAAACATGGCGAGATGTTCATGTAAAGCCGAGATGTGCAGCACTGCCGCCCCTCCATCTCATTAATGGTTAGGGGGGGGGGGGGGGGGCTGACCCTCATAGTAATGGTCAAAGGCAGAATCCGTGCCTGCTCCAGTTCCCCAGTTTTGAGTCAAGAACACCGACTGGCTCAGGAACTGTGCCAGTCAAACAGAATGGAGTCGGCTTCCCGGGCAATCGAGAAGCCTTCCTTATTGCCCGGGAACACGGCTCTATGCAATCAGAGAACACAAAAAGGAGCATACGCTATGAGCACACCGCTGTTATCGCCCACAGGTGATCCACCCCCCCAGGATCCTTACATTCAACTTGTTCCGGCAGTGGTGCAGACTCTCCTCGCTGTCCAGGTTACAGTCGATCTGGAGGTCGTAACCGTGGGCGTTATCCGCCGTGGAGGGAATGAGCCGTAATTTTCGGGCCAGCTTGTGAAATTCCGCGATGTCCGTTTCCACCTGGAGAGAAACAAAAACGTGCCGAAAAAAGTCAGTCTACACCGAATTCACCAAACTACATGTGTATGAATCAATACGTGGAATGTCATCTTATTATCCGCTGAACCGATAGGAGGAATCAAGACATTTTTATAATCATTTTGTAGCCCTGAAGAAGGGGGGGGGGCGGGGATCCCTGAGTCGTGTTGGCCGTTTCATGTTTTATGACTTAATATAAGGGATGCACTGGTATCGGTATGGATACCAAGTATGTGGTTAAGAACTCATACTCGCCCAAATGCTCTGATACTAGAACTTCCGGTCAGAGGGAGATTTCCTCTGACCTGCAGTGCCACGAGGAAAGATGGAGCCGGGAAGCTGGCTCCATGCTGTTTGGCCGGCTAGATGCCGATGGGCCGGGAAGGAGGCTTCCCAGCCAATCAGTGTCGAGCCGGCCAAACAAATCTGATAATATAGCTACTCGACCCCCACCCTGCAGGCACCTCATTCCGCCCCCATGATCTTTAGCATTCTTTAACGTACCGGTCCCACGGCCAGATCTGCCGTCTCCTGTGTGCACAGCGCTCATGTGATCGGCCCTCAGCCTGCTACTGCGTATGCACAGAATTTCTGAATGAGCGCAGTAGCAGCCTGAGCGCCGATCACGTGGGCGGTGTACACACAGGAGAGGTGGGCAGATTCGGGAGAGCGGTGTCTGCCCAGCTGGCCGAGGGACTGGTACGTTAAAGAATGCTGAGGATCCATGTGAGAGGAATTGGGTGCCTGCAGGGGGGGTCGTGTCCACCATATTGTCAGGTCTGTTTGACTTGCCTCGATGCCTATTGGCTGGGAAGCCGGCTTCCCGGCCAATCAGCATCCAGTCGGCCAAACAGAATGGAGTCGGCTTCCTGGGCAATCAAGAAGCCTTCCTGATTGCACGGGAAGACGGCTCTATGCTACCGGAAGTACCGGTATTGGTGCATCCCTACTTAAGATCTTGGACTCCTCGACCCCTCATCTGGAGCTCTCAGACTTTGTATTTGTAGAGTTTCTCTTCAAAGGATAATTCCAGTTTTCCAACAAATGTGAGAAACTGAAATTACCCCCCACAAATTGCTCCCCTCCCTTTGGGGGAACCGCTGTTCCCTCCCGCTGCAGCAGGGTACTCTGCATGTAGAATAGCAAAGAGTGCTTCTCATTGGTCAGTGTGGTCGGGGGGGGAAGAGGGAACGGCAGGTCCCCGAAGGTGCGACTAGGCACAGGGGATAGTTTTATGGGGGGCAATTACATTTCCCTCGCATTTGCTGAGAATCTGGAATTACCCAGATTCTGACTGGGGGGAGGGGGTGGCAGAGAAGACAGATTTGTTGGGGTAAATTCAGTTTCTCACCATTGATGGGAAAGTAGAAATAAAAGAAGGGAAGACCCTGAGCTTGGGCGGGGTAGAGATTTGTGGGGGTCATTTTAGTTTCTCACATTTGATGGGAAACAGGAATTACCCTTTAAGGGGTACCCTGCTGTTGTTGAGAGCCCTGACCTAATCTGACCTACATACTGATAAATTGAGATTCGGTCAAGGTGCGAGTTCAGGGCGCTGGCGCCGTCAACGTGTGATTTCAGGGCGCCAGCGCCGTCAACGTGCGATTTCAGGGCGCTAGCGCCGTCAACGTGCGATTTCAGGGCAGCGCGGCCAACGTGCGATTTCGGCGCAGTGTACTACATATAAAGTGAACTACAATGATGATGTCATTACCGATTCTTTGATCTTGGCGTATTTCAGCTCTTCGCTCCATAGAAGCTGCTTCTCCTCGTCCAGCTCCTTGGTCAGCTTGGTCAGCGTCTCCATCAGCTCGTTCTCCTCGTATTTGATCCTCTCGATGTCGGCTACGGAGAACTTCTGGTTATCCAGGATGTGCTTCAGCCTCAGGTTCTCCTCCTTCACGGCTTCGACCTCCAGCTCTGGAGAGGAAGAGAGAGGGGACCGCCGTGAGGATCTGATTTCACCGTCTGTCTGATACTTCTCAAATATACAGGAAGTGAGGGATAATCCCCCCAACAGGGATACGTGGCAAAAACAAACATTTCCTAGAACCCGTCAGGTTTTTTTTTATTGTTGAGATCGGCCTTTTTTATGTCCTGCAACCTTATGACGGGGACAGAATAGGAGCAGAAGAGAAATCTCCCAATGAGGGCAACCTGTCCTGGTGACAACTTCCTCCCTTCAAATTCCTCTCACTTCCTGTTGTGTCTCCAGTAAGTGAAGGGAAATATTTTCAGTGTATACATGGGTCAGTGAAATCGTAGATGTGGTTCAATTCAAGACGGTGGCCCAGCTCAGACTATTGTTACTCAAGCTGTACTCCGGGACACACGGACATTTTGCCTAATAAGTCTCCTCCATGGGCACAAATTAAAAGCGCATCCACCCCCCCACGACTCCCTTGCCATTTTAAGCACTTGCCACACATACATAAATGGCCGGGAAGGTCGCCCTTCGGATGCGGGTGGGCGCTTTGAAACGTCCTTATGTCCCTATCCTGCTAGTGCACGCTGTCTTGCATGTTCGTGAAATTGTCAGAATTTTAAATGGCTGCTTACATACAAGCGGTATGATCTTCCCTCCGGTGTTGTGAATGCAGGAAGTGATGTTTATGGACTTCCCTTCCGCATTCAGATGTCATTCTAAAGCTACAGAAGCCGGGGGAGGGGCTCTGCTTCATCAGATTCTTAGGAGGTCCCTAGGTGACATTAGGGGTCTTAGACCCTTGATGTCGCCATAAGGAGGGCCGGTCACTGTAATTTGATATCACATAGGGGGATTCTTAGCAATAAAATGTAAACAAAAAAGAAAAGGAAGAAGAGGTAAAGTCTCACAAAAACAGTTTAAAGTCCCCCGCCCCCACATATACACTATATTGCCAAAAGTATTGGGCCCCTCCCCCTCCCAAACATTGGATTCAGGCGTTCCGTGACATTTCCTGGCTACTAAATATTCCGCGGTCACCTGTTACTGGGATTATAACAAAGTGGAAGCAACCGGGAACAACAGCAGCTCAGCCAGGAAGTGGTCGGCCACGTCACATGACAGAGCGGGGTCAGCGCATGCTGAAGCGCACAGTGCGCAGAAGTCGCCAACTGTCTGCAGAGCCAATAGCTACAGACCTCCAAACTCCATGCGGCCTTCAGATTGGCGCAACAACAGTGCGTAGAGAGCTTCATGGAATGGGTTTCCATGGCCGAGCAGCTGCATCCAAGTGCAATGCAAAGCGCGGGGTGCCGTGGTGTAAAGCGCGCCGCCACTGGACTCTAGAGAAGGGGAGGCGTGTTCTCCGGAGGGACCAATCACGCTTCTCTGTCTGGCAATCCGATGGGCGTGTCTGGGTTTGGCGGTTGCCAGGGGAACGGTACTTGCCTGACTGCATTGTGGGACAGACGAGGAGAGTACTGGCCTATCAAACCATAAGTTCATAGGGGGGGGGCGGGACGGGACAGACCAAGAATCTGAGCAGCCTGGGCCCTCACACTGCAGTGAGCAGCAAAGTAACTACATTGTTGCTCATACCCCAAAAACGACATGACCGGTGGCCCGGGGAAGGGGCGGGCATAGTGGCCACCGGTCTTTCTGACAGGAAACCAGGGATAGCAACCAATCAGCCGACTGCGGTTCCGAGACATCCGATTGGTTGTCCTGTGTATGTAAACCTACCCACGGCCTCCAGCTCCTCGCTGACGCTGCCGACACGCTGGTCCAAGAGCGAGAAATGGGATTCGATCTCGGTCAGGTAATTCTGATATTTCTGGATGTCGGTCTGCAGGGTTGCCTTCAGTTTTCTCATGGAGGCCAAGCGGTCCTGAAACCGGAAAGTAAAATCAGATCAATAATCACGAGGCCGCTTCACACTACTGCCCTAAATGAGGATGACCCCCCCCTCAGGGCCTAAACTACGCGCACTTATCTTCATTTATAGTCACTAGGAAACATTGGGGGACATTATTCAAAGTCACATCATTTGTGACAATAAACCTGTTGCAGAGTCCAGCTGAATGTGCAACTGATTCCATAATCCAGTGCTATTAGTGTTCATGAATGCTTATAGAAGTGC
>NW_017309097.1:29668-33097 GCF_000935625.1 Nanorana parkeri | reverse complement strand
AGGGGAAAAAGGGAGGGGAGGGGGGGGGGGGATGGGAGAGGTAGTATTCAAGCTCTTGTCACAAGGTCATCATGGTTGCAATGGATAGCAGCGGTGGAATGATGGCCGGCATGCAGAGACTCCTCCAGGCTGGACCTGCACTGAGATGACAGCAATCGGTATACACAGACAGACGGCCTTGGAATTGGAATCATTAAAATCGGCAACACATTTCGGGTACAACCCCTTTTTTTGAAGCCTAGTTAAGAAGTGGTACTGCCTTATGACAGGTCAGTTCAAAGGGATCTTGGTGCAATTTTTTTTTTTTTGCATGCAAACAATGTGTATAAAAAAAATAAAAAATATTTACACTTAATTGGTGAATAAAACGTGTAAAAACCGGACAATGTGTTTCGCAGCTTTAACAATTTTTATAACTTAAAAAATCCAGAGTAATAGTATGAGAACTGAATTGATGAAATGTCTTCAGTAGTGAGCATATTCCACCACTAGGGGGGAGACACAATACATAGACTGTACTACACAACATAGTAACAGATTACAGCATGGGTAGCCAAACTTCAGCCCTCAAGCTGTTGTGGAACTTCACATTCCATGAGGCATTGCAAGACTGACAGCCTTAGGCCTCATTCACGCTAGAAACAGCCGGCACGTACAGCTCCGTGCTGCGTGCACGGCCATATCGGGCAGCTTTTGGGAAGGACAGGTGCTGCGTGTGATTAGTACGCAGCCCCCGTCCTTCTCTATGGGACTACACGGCCATACGCCCCCCCTACGTTCACCTCAATTGTAGGTCCGTGGGGGTGCCGGCGAGCGTACTCGTATGCTGACAGGATGGATCCTGTCTGCGTCCGAGCCAGGACACCCACACTTGGGGTGAGCATAGGGGGGTGTACGGCCGCGTAGTCCCATAGAGAAGGACGGGGGCTGCGTACTAATCACACGCAGCGCCTGTCCTTCCCGGGGGTGGCCCGATACGTCCGTGCACACAGCACGGAGCTGCACGTGCCGGGCCAATTCCAGTGCGAATGAGGCCTTAGGCATAACTTACAGAGGCAAATACAGGAGGGGATTTGTAGTGGCAACACAGCTGGAGCCTGCTAAATAAAAGGTTATGTAGGTGAGGGGCGGAGGAGCTAGGCCAGCACAGTAAGTAATTAGACACTCCCAGAAGAGGAGGAGATGTGCTAGGGAGTTGATTCTTCCTGAAGAAGTCAAAATGTGTTAGCAAGTTCTGCAGCACAGTGCAAGGGAATAAAAAATAATTAATGCAAAAGGAATAACTTTATTTTTTCATGACGAGGACTATTTAATGGATCCTCTCTTATGAAGGACACAGATCTGGGGAGCCCAGGTGGACAAGGGCGACACCATGGCCTTGTGCAGAGAGGACAAAATACAAGGCGGCCATTGCTGGTTCCCGTCACCTGCACGCACCCAGCCTGTCCCTCCATACATACGACATCGCACCGGAGGACAAACACTTACCGGCTCTCGCTCCTTTTCCTTCTCCAGCTTCTCGATTTCCTCTATCAAGCTCCGAACGGCCGCCTGCAGCAACTCCAGATGAGACTCATCCACAGCATACAGGTCCTCTGGGAGAAGATGAAGCCGGCAGTTAGAAGTCCATATGCACAGTTCACAGATCCCATAAGGAGTCATGCGGACAGACTGAGATCAGGACCCAAGAACAAGACTTACTGAGCTTGCCGCAGATGTCGGCGTCGGTTTCATCGTATGTGTCGCTGCCTTCCATAAACTGATTGTAGCACTTCACAGTGTAGTCCAAGAACACCTGCAACCACACAAAAGAAGGTTACACGCCTGACCCGGGATACACTACATTGCCAAAAGTATTGGGACGCCTTTACACACAGAGGTGTACCAGAGATATGAGGGACAGAGGGACGCATGACCTCTCTGTGACCAGAGGTATGAGGCACGCATGACCCCTCTCCCTAGCGGTGCACTCCCAGTAAACACTGACCCCTAGCGGTGCACTCCCAGTAAACACTGACCCCTAGCGGTGCCCTCCCAGTAAACACTGACCCCTAGCGGTGCACTCCCAGTAAACACTGACCCCTAGCGGTGCACTCCCAGTAAACACTGACCCCTAGTAAACACTGACCCCCTAGTAAAACACTGACCCCTAGTAAACACTGACCCCTGGCGGTGCACGCCTAGTAAACACTGACCCCTAGCGGTGGACCCCCAGTAAACACTGACCCTTAGCGGTGCACCCCCAGTAAACACTGATCCCTAGCGGTGCACCCCCAGTAAACACTGACCCCTAGCGGTGCACTCCCAGTAAACACTGACCCCTAGCGGTGCACTCCCAGTAAACACTGACCCCTAGCGGTGCACTCCCAGTAAACACTGACCCCTAGTAAACCCTGACCCCTAGCAGTGCACTCCTAGTAAACCCTGACCCCTAGCGGTGCACTCCTAGTAAACACTGACCCCTAGACAGGTGGTGTCAGTAGAAACACTCACCCCAGGTCTTTGAACACGCGTGGGATCTCCTCCTCGAACTTAGAGTCTGGGATCTCATAGTTCGAGCAGATAAAACTATAAGTGAAGGCGAATAGCTTGAGAAAATCCTTGGTTGAAGGACCCTGTAAGGATTTCACGGTGAGGGTCTGGGAGTAGCTATTTTCATTCAGGAACTGCGGGAAGAAGCAGAGAGGACGGTGAGGGAAACAGGCAATAAAAAGCCGCTTTGTTTTATTCTATTTACTCTCATAGAAGACAGGGCGCGGAGACAAAGAATCTTCCATTACGGGGGGTTTGGCAATATAAAGTCCTGCAAGGAAAACCAGAGATCACTTCTATATCTATAGATTTGCTCCTATCATAGTACGAGTATACACCTGTTTAGGGATCGGGGTATTTGTATACTTGATGTTTGAATAGTTACATTGTACACATCACCCATTGTACACATCACCAATTCCTAGGACTTTTTGCTCATCCCTTGATGGGCCTTTCTGAACGTGGGAGCCGTGCCACCCTGGGGTGCCTTCTGGATGCATCAAAGTTTACGCACAGTGATATGCCTGTTAATAGCGCAGGTGGGCTACGGATGTGATGGGGGAACTCTGATGTGAAAGAGGGGGGCTCAGATATATCGAGGGGGACCTCTGATATATAAGGGAGGCTCCTGATGTGACGCTGTGACTCTAAACTGAAAAGAGGGGGGATCTGATCTGAAGGGGGGTTCATACTGTAGTGTGGGACTGGAGACTCTGATGTGAAAGGAGGGGGTTCCTAATATAAAAAGAGGTGCTCTGATGTGAAAGAGGGGGGCTCAGATATAAGGGAGGCTCCTAATGCAACTACATAAATCTGATGTGAAAAGAGGGGGGGGTTCATACTGTAGTGTGGGAGTGGGGACTCTAATGTGAAAGGAGGGGGCTCATGATGTGAAGG
>NW_017309097.1:26091-27497 GCF_000935625.1 Nanorana parkeri | reverse complement strand
CCCTAGCGGTGCACTCCTAGTAAACACTGACCCCTAGCGGTGCACTCCTAGTAAACACTGACCCCTAGCGGTGCACTCCTAGTAAACACTGACCCCTAGCGGTGCACTCCTAGTAAACACTGACCCCTAGCGGTGCACTCCTAGTAAACACTGACCCCTAGCGGTGCACTCCTAGTAAACACTGACCCCTAGCGGTGCACTCCTAGTAAACACTGACCCCTAGCGGTGCACTCCTAGTAAACACTGACCCCTAGCGGTGCACTCCTAGTAAACACTGACCCCTAGCGGTGCACTCCCAGTAAACACTGACCCCTAGTAAACACTGACCCCTAGCGGTGCACTCCCAGTAAACACTGACCCCTAGTAAACCCTGACCCCTAGCAGTGCACTCCTAGTAAACCCTGACCCCTAGCGGTGCACTCCTAGTAAACACTGACCCCTAGACAGGTGGTGTCAGTAGAAACACTCACCCCAGGTCTTTGAACACGCGTGGGATCTCCTCCTCGAACTTAGAGTCTGGGATCTCATAGTTCGAGCAGATAAAACTATAAGTGAAGGCGAATAGCTTGAGAAAATCCTTGGTTGAAGGACCCTGTAAGGATTTCACGGTGAGGGTCTGGGAGTAGCTATTTTCATTCAGGAACTGCGGGAAGAAGCAGAGAGGACGGTGAGGGAAACAGGCAATAAAAAGCCGCTTTGTTTTATTCTATTTACTCTCATAGAAGACAGGGCGCGGAGACAAAGAATCTTCCATTACGGGGGGTTTGGCAATATAAAGTCCTGCAAGGAAAACCAGAGATCACTTCTATATCTATAGATTTGCTCCTATCATAGTACGAGTATACACCTGTTTAGGGATCGGGGTATTTGTATACTTGATGTTTGAATAGTTACATTGTACACATCACCCATTGTACACATCACCAATTCCTAGGACTTTTTGCTCATCCCTTGATGGGCCTTTCTGAACGTGGGAGCCGTGCCACCCTGGGGTGCCTTCTGGATGCATCAAAGTTTACGCACAGTGATATGCCTGTTAATAGCGCAGGTGGGCTACGGATGTGATGGGGGAACTCTGATGTGAAAGAGGGGGGCTCAGATATATCGAGGGGGACCTCTGATATATAAGGGAGGCTCCTGATGTGACGCTGTGACTCTAAACTGAAAAGAGGGGGGATCTGATCTGAAGGGGGGTTCATACTGTAGTGTGGGACTGGAGACTCTGATGTGAAAGGAGGGGGTTCCTAATATAAAAAGAGGTGCTCTGATGTGAAAGAGGGGGGCTCAGATATAAGGGAGGCTCCTAATGCAACTACATAAATCTGATGTGAAAAGAGGGGGGGGTTCATACTGTAGTGTGGGAGTGGGGACTCTAATGTGAAAGGAGGGGGCTCATGATGTGAAGG
>NW_017309097.1:24082-25998 GCF_000935625.1 Nanorana parkeri | reverse complement strand
TCAGACATGTAGGGGGGAGCTCAGATATAAGCGAGGCTCCTAATGTAACTACATAAATCTGATGTGAAAGGACGGGGATCTGATCTGAAAGGGGGGGTTCATACTGTAGTGTGGGAGTGGGGACTCTGTGAAAGGAGGGGGCTCCTAATATAAAAAGGAGGTGCTCTGATTTGAAATTACATTAGAACCCCCTCCTTTCACATTAGAGCCCCCCATATATAACCAGACCTCAATGTCGGATAAGGGTCTGGTATGAATTTTGGAAGGACCACACATGTTATACTGGGGTGCCTCGAGATTTTGCACACTTTGAAAGAGTGCCGCGACTGAAAACAGGCCAAGAAACGTTGGTCTAGATGGGGGGTAGCCAAACTCCGGCCCTCCAGCTGTGGTGGAACTACAAATCCCATGAGGCATTGCAAGATTCTCACAGCCACAGACATGACTCCCACAGAGAGATGCATCATGGGATTTGTAGTTTCACCCACAGCTGGAGGGCCGGAGTTTGGCTACCCCTGGTCTAGATGATTGGCTATGTACCATGTGTATTTCTCATGCGCATTGGTTTTCTGCAAGTGGTGACGATTGGTAAGGATGGGCTCGGGCGTGTTCGCAGCTCCACCAGGAAGCTGACAGCACGCAGCGCCAGTCATAGGTACTGAGGCATATCCTGATCTCTGCAGCTGCAGGCCGGGAAAATGTCTCAGTACCTGCGATTGGCGCTGCTGCGCTGTCAGCTTCCTGGCGGCCTTGGCAAGTGGAGCTGCGGACATGCCCGAGCCCATCCTTAATGATTGGTACCATTTTCTCTTCTCGCGTTAACATTTCTTCTGCATCAAGACAAACACAATCCTCACCTCGCACAGGTGGCGGATGCATTGCTGGATGAAGGACTTGTCATGGAGGGGTCTGGGGTCCTTTATCTTCTCAGAGCCTCCGAAAGTCCCGTACTGGCTGTTCCTGGCTCCGCTGGCCCTGGAGAAAGGACGACGTGGTCAGATTAGACAAACACTGGACCTTGCCTGCTACTGGACTACAGAACCAAATACCCCCCCCCACCCTACATGGTGACATCACCGCCAGCCATGTAAAATTCATGCATAGTCTTTCAGTACTCAACCCAAAAGTCCCGACTTCTCTCTCCACTCCCACATTCCCAGCTCTGCCACGTCGATCCGGATTACTTGTTGTACAGCAAACAACCGGTGAAGTAGTCGTTGTGTCAGGCCACATAATGCAACCCCTGCATTGTATCCGGATTCTGGCTGGGACTGGAACGCAGCACATCAGGTCCCGTAGGGGCGCAAGTCATACATTCAAGTCACATGGCCTGGGGGGCGGGGGCAGCAAATCAGAAACTCTTTTACTATTCCCTCTGTGTATATGGTATAGCTCTGTCCTCGCAGTGTAAATATGCGCACAGATTGCAGAGATCTGCGGAAGGATTTCCCTTTTATACATTTCACTCTACGAAATGTCCACTTTAACTTCAATCACTTTACCTCTTGCCGAAGAAGCTGATCTTCCTCTCGGAGTTGGCGGAGTTTGGTTTGGTCGTACTCAGTTTGCCCAGCCCGGGCCGCTCTTTGCTGGAGGAAATAAAGACAAATTAGTTGCATCGGAAGAAACAAAAGTATAAGAGGAGAGATATATATACAGTGGGGCAAAAAAGTATTTAGTCAGCCACCAATTGTGCAAGTTCTCCCACTTAAAAAGATGAGAGAGGCCTGTAATTGGCATCATAGGTATCACACACACACACACACACACACACACACACACACACGATAAGCAAGGATCGCCTACCCCGGACAGATCTGAGTCTGAGATCTAAGGGGCCTGGCATTTTCATGCCTTAGTAAAGTCACCCCCCTCCCCGACACGTCAGTCACCCCTCCCCACAAGACACGTCACCC
>NW_017309097.1:23478-23833 GCF_000935625.1 Nanorana parkeri | reverse complement strand
ACGTCTAACCCTCCCCCTCTGCTACGAGACATCTAACCCCCCATCCCCCCCTGCAATATTTCACAGTGATTGGAGGATTTACCACCTACCTGACATGGTAGAAAAGTGTTTTCACTCATTTTGTTTACGTCACTTCTGACGGATCCCCATTTATAAAGTATGTGCCAGTCCTCTGCCCCCCTCACCATGTGTACAGCTGAAGACTAATCTGCTTACATGTGGTCTTCCCTAATTGGCTATGACCACCCGCGCCCCTGGTCCTCCTCTCCCCAGCCCCCGGTCCTCCTCTCCCCAGCCCCCGGTCCTTCTCGCCCCCGCCCCAGGTCCTTCTCGCCCCCGCCCCAGGTCCTTCTTC
>NW_017309097.1:9188-23172 GCF_000935625.1 Nanorana parkeri | reverse complement strand
CCCCCGCTCCCGGTCCTTCTCGCCCCCGCTCCCGGTCCTTCCCCCCCCCGCTCCTTCTCTCCCCAGCCCCCGGTCCTTCTCTCCCCAGCCCCAAACCTTCTCGCCCCAGCCCCAAACCTTCTCGCCCCATCCTCCTCTCACGGAGGTCATGCGGGGTCTTACGTCTGTGGGGTGACCATGCCCGCTCTGTTGCTGTCTTGAACCCGCAGGGGCAGCAGGGACTGCCTGGTGGTGTTAGAACTTCTCCTCATGGCTCCTGGTCAGAGAGAAAACATTCGGCAGGTTAGCGGTTTGTAGGACGCAGATTATCCAAAAACCCCGCCCACATCTACAGCATGCGCCAGGCGAGCCAACACTCAGGGGCCCGGGGTACGAGGTGACAGAAGAGCCTCTCTGCCCTTTAAAAGGTGAACTCCGCCCACAGAAATGCTGATTTTTATAAACATTGCTGAACAGCCACCTCGTGTGCAACCCCAGATATTACCTTCTAAAAGTAGCAGTGACATCATCACCGGGCTGTACATAGCCTGAGCAGAGTGTCAGCTCCTGGGTCCAGCACCGTACTCTACCACTCACCAATCCCAGCACCATTATGGCGCCAGCTCCTGGGCCCAGCACCACACTCCCCTTTCCTGCAGAGTGTCAGCTCCTGGGCCCAGCACCACACTCCCCTTTCCTGCAGAGTGTCAGCTCCTGGGCCCAGCACCACACTCCCCTTTCCTGCAGAGTGTCAGCTCCTGGGCCCAGCACCACACTCCCCTTTCCTGCAGAGTGTCAGCTCCTGGGCCCAGCACCACACTCCCCTTTCCTGCAGAGTGTCAGCTCCTGGGCCCAGCACCACACTCCCCTTTCCTGCAAGAGTGTCAGCTCCTGGGCCCAGCACCACACTCCCCTTTCCTGCAAGAGTGTCAGCTTCTGGGCCCAGCACCACACTCCCCTTTCCTGTAGAGTGTCAGCACCACACTCCCCTTTCCTGTAGAGTGTCAGCTCCTGGGCTCAGCACCAGACTCGCCCACCTACCAGTCCTGGAATAATTAGTGACCATTATAGAGTGCCAGCTAGCGCCATTCTCACCCACTCACCAGCCCTGGTACCCTCAGTGTCAGCTCCTGGGTCCAGCACTGTACTTAGCCACTTACCAGCCCTGGTACCATCAGAGTGTCATCTCCTGGGCCCAGTACGGTGCACACATCCACTCCCCACCCCTGGTAACCCCAGAGTGTCAGCTCTCGGACCAAGCACCACAGTAACCCACTACCAAACCCTAGTACCACTTGAGTATCGCCTCCCGGGCCCTACGTTATACTGACCCACTCTCCAACCCCGGTACCAGGTGAGCGTCAGCTCCCGGGCCCAAAACCGAACTCACCAGCCGCTCTCAGCCTCCTCACAGCGGTTGAGAATTCAAACTCGGCGCCTGCGCGTCCCCCAATCCGGGCCCCGCCCACTTCTCCCAGAGCCGCAGACAAAAAAACAGCGCCATGTTGGTACTCAACATCTAAGGAACAGCCCCCACTAGTCACGTGACACGAGCCGCTCCCAAGTCGCTGTCGAATGGAAGTGGGCGGAGGAACCGGTACGCCAGACCTCAAAGCAACGCCCGCAAGTCACATGACGTGCAGCAGCCGTTGCAGGTCACGTGGTTTGGCCCGAGCGTGATAAATAGACAGGGAGGGGGAAAGAGGCGACATGTTGGTATACCCGGAAGTGGCGTATCCCAAGAGGGTGGAGAGTAAAGATGGCTGATGAGGACGAAGACCAGACGGTGAGTCGCTAGAATGTACAGATTAGATTACATCTAAGAATAGTTTTAGCTGGAGTGGGACCATATTGGGTTTATTGCAGTGTTGCCTCATTGTGGCTATTTCCTCACCAATGCCTGTGCCTTATGGATGGAAAAGGGATCTCACAGGGCATAGATCATTGAGCTATTGAAAGTGAACCTATAAAGTGTAAAACGGCAGGTTCAATGTAAAGTCTGGCTCTGGATGCGATAAGTCTGGTCCAGTGATGTGGAGTTGTGCTGCTTCTGGGTTCAAGACAGCCTTGTATATGTTCAGCCCACTTCTGTAAGCCCAGGGTGTCATAGCTCTGCCCCCCTGCCCTGGACACACTGCTGAGTGGGATGCCACATTATTACCTGGCAATACTTCTGTAAAAGTGATCTAGCAGGCAGCTGTGTAGCTCACTTTTTGGCTGGAAGACACCCTTTCTGTACCACCTGACTGTCCCTGGTCCACCCCTTTCATTAATTGGCTTTCAGTTCCGTCAATCATGGAGGATTGGCATCACATGACGGTGATCTGCGTGCAAATACAGCCTGCCTAGGAATGTCCGCTCCTCCGGACTGACACCCACCCATCAAGGCATTTTAATATTTGCATAACGCGTCCCGAGATCCATCCCACTGCTTGCATCAGGGCTGAGGAGTACTGAGACAGGCTGCTGTGATTGTTTCGGGGAGCTAGTACAGCACCCTGCGTGCTCCTAACATCTGCCTGCTCCTAACCTGCATTGCACAGAGAAGGGGGGGGGTTGGAAGAACCAGGGAAGACGAACTCTAGTTTTATTACACCTCGGCTTTAATGTTTCTCATTTCCAGTTCGAGGAGGAGAACGACGAAACTGCAGGAGGAGCGGAGGGAGGACTCGGCAGGCGGAAGAGGCTCTTCTCTAAGGAGTGTAAGTCGGTGCTTTCAGTGGGGCACACTGAGGGGCCTGTTTAACCACTTCATGCGGGTTCACGTCAATACACGCCAGCCGCTTGAAGTGGCTACACCAAGAACAGGGCTGCTGCTTCGTTCGCTTGTACATAAACGGCAATCGCTGTTTATGTACAAGCGATCCGGCATCTGTACAGGCGCCCGATCGTTTGCACGGTGCGGCGCTGTGTGCCCCCCCCTTCAATCTACTGGCAGCTTCCCCGGGCTCCGCTGTCCCCTGTGTGGGCCCAGGACCGGCGCGGTGGGTCTCCCCACATCGATCAGAGTGAGATCAGCAAGCTTCTAGCCTCTGATCACTGGACCCGGAAGTGATGTGTATTACATCACTTCCAGTGTCATTGTGCACACTCTCTGGCTCTCAGAGCCAGAAGAAGCTGGAGAAGCAGATCTGTGCTTCATCAGCTTCTTTGGGGTCCCCAGGTGACATTAGGGGTCTAAAAGTCCCCGGATGTCTCCATAAAGAGGACCTGTCGCACCCTATCTGCTATTACATAGGGAGCTTGTTGGCCTCCTATGTGATACCCTGTTTCCCTGAAAATTAGACCTAGTACTATTTTTGGGAATTGCTAAAATATAAGACTTACCCTGAAAATAAGACCTAGTTGTGACCATTGCCAGGGCAAGTGGTGGCATAAGGGGGGAGCCTGAAGAGCCGCGGAAGAGAATCAGCGGTGCCAATGAATGGTAAGGTACGGCACCCCTGATTGCCCTGATCACCCTATTTTTAACTTTGCCATTTGGATTATTTAATTTGGATTTGCATTAACTTTGGATTGTTGTACATTAAAAAAAAAAAAATAAGACCTACCCCGAAAATAAGACCTGGTGTGTTTTTTGGAGCCCCCAAAAATATAAGACTCTTATTTTCGGGGAAACACGGTAGCCATAAGGTTCGTGTAAAAAAAAAAAAAAAAGTAACATTAAAAAAATGCAAAAAATGTCTCCGCCTCCCACATGCACGCACATACAATGCAAACATGCGCCGCTGTGCCTACGTGCAAAAATTACGCTATAATTACGAGAAATTATTTTAGGCCCATCAGTCACTGTTAGCACTAAACTGATGAGCTGTGAAAGCTTTGAGAGTCGCCTATGGCTGATTTTTAGATATTGTAGTTTTTAAGGTTTTACAGGCGAACGCAATTTTAAGGCAATTGTGGTATCTATTTACCCGGCGTGACCTCGTCTTTTATGTGTTACCCAAAAATTGGGTATTCTATTATGTTTCTGTGCACTAAATTTCATTTTAGTGTATTTTTTCCTAAAAATGCTGGTTTCAAAAATGTTTGCAAATACCATGCGACATAAAAAATTGCCACTAGCATTTTTCTATTCTACGGGGTCTCTGCTTTCAGAACAGATCATTGGTTGGTGTGTGTGTGTGTGTGTGTGTGTGTGTGTGTGTGTGTGTGTGTGTGTGTGTGTGTGTGTGTGTGTTACGCAAAGAGGATTTATCAAAGGTGGACCAGACATAATCTGCAGCAATTGCCCGCGGTAACCTGTCAGCGTCTATCTTTGTTTTCAACGCTTAAAGGAGAACTATGCGGTGAGTGCTTTTCACTCACCTCATAGTTCTAGCCGAACAATTAGACTGTCACAGGTCGGCTCAGTAGATCGGGAGGTGAGCGAACACATACTGGGTTCGCTCACCTCTCGATCCTGTCACAGCTCTCTGCCGTGACAGGGGAGGGGCTGGATTCCCCCTCCCCGCTCCCATCTGCCAGCGCTGACTGGCGGAACGGGAGGGGGCGGGTACAGCTGGCTCTGCCTCTAGATAGGCAGAGCCAGCTGTCACTCACGCAGCTGGCCGGATCCCCACGTCTAAGTCGGGATACGCTCCGGCGTCTCAGTATACCGCGAGCTGTAGCTCTCTATATACTGAGCTTTAGGGTGATGGGAGGACGCTAGTTTGTGTCCTCCCGTTACCCTGAGGAGAACTATGGGGAAAACCCCTGACCTCATAGTTCTCCTTTAATGCTTTATACAGGGAAGATTACCTTTCTGTCTCTCTGGAGTCTATACCTCTTTTATAATATAGGAATGGTGGGGACAGATGAGGTCTAATGCTTTGCATAGGGGCAGATTACGTCTCTCTGGAGTCTATACCTCTCATAATACAATAGAGGAGGTCTAATGCTTTGTACAGGTGTAATGTAGGTATTGGTGTCATTTACTGGCAGGTTCCTCTGAGAACGGACAGGTTTTCTGGTCACCCGTGCTGACACTCTGCTCTCTCCTGCAGTGCGCTGTATGATGTATGGATTCGGAGACGATCAGAACCCGTATACAGAATCGGTGGACATTCTGGAGGACCTGGTGATAGAATTCATCACCGAAATGGTCGGTATAAATAACTTCTAATTATTGTCTCAATTGTTTATACTGAAAACTAGTGTTGTTTTATCTTTATTTGTATCCCGGCTGGATGTTCTGCTCAAGCCGAAAAACACTTACCGTATTTTGCGCTCTATAAGACGCTCCGGACGATAGGACGCAGGGCTTCTGTGACAGAAATTCTGTCACAGAAGCTGCAGTTAGTGACCGCTGCGACAGGTGGCGCTGTCTCAGTAATCACACAGAGCAGACGAAGAACGACGTTCTGCGTCTGCTCAAGGGGCTCTATGGTGAGCTCCTATGGACCCGTCACGGTCCCCCAGAGGAGCGGGGGACCCTGAAAACCACGGCGGGGCAGACACGATCGCCGCCGCCACTCGATTTAATTAAACGAGCAGCGGCTCCCACTGTACATTCAGCTCTGCTTGTCAGGAGCAGGGCTGAATGTACAAAAATAAACTACTCGCCCGCCGCCCAAAACTGCATGTCGGGCGATAAGTATTCGCTCCATAAGACGCAGGCACTTTTTCCCCCTCCTTTTGGGGGACAAAAAGTGCGTCTTATGGAGCGAAAAATACGGTATTTGGCTATTGTTAAAGTAGATTGGGGGGGGGGGATTTATCAAAACTGGAGCAAACTGAATGTGGAGCAGTTGCCCACGGCAACCAATTGGCATCTCTCCAGTTTGCTCAGGTAAGATTTGAAAATGAGATAGAGAAGCTTATTGGCTGCAGTGCAAATCTGCTCCAGTTTTGATCAATTCCTCCCTGTGTGTAGGCACCTAAGACCTATATTGATTTGTAATTCTAATGTTAATGAGTATTGAACACCAAA
The DNA here is from genome assembly GCF_000935625.1 of Nanorana parkeri. Lineage (NCBI taxonomy): Eukaryota > Metazoa > Chordata > Amphibia > Anura > Dicroglossidae > Nanorana > Nanorana parkeri. The sequence goes on along the minus strand of NW_017309097.1, from coordinate 17,282 downwards.
CACAACAATGTTCATAGATTGCAGCTTCTTAGTAAGTTGAAAGGATCTGTATCTTGCAGTGTTTTAGCCTGAAAAAGAAAACTAATGCAGCCGCTTCATCTCGGGGCTGGTAAGCTGCTACAAATTAAATTTTTTAACTTGGATTTAGATATACAAGCAGTTCAGCTCTTGTGCCCCGTACACTCATTATGGATTGCTGGGTTTTTTTCTCACTGATATCCGGCCTATTGATGCTGCAAGAAAGTTGCCATTACAAAGTAATATATTGTTGCTGGATTTTTTTTTTTTTTTTGGTGATTTTGATTTTATTTATGTAATTTTATAGACAAAACAAAACTTTAAAAAGGTCATTATTTACTGTAGATTAAAAGTACAAGCGTTCTTCTATAATTTATCTTGGAGTTGAATCAGTTTTTTTGAATTTGATAAGAAATATATAAAACAGCATGTGTGCAAAAACTTAAGGCGATGGTCCAGGAACAAGTGTAGACCTGCACAGAGATGAAGCTAGTGTTGCATAGTTACATAGTATTTGATCAGAAGAGGTAAAAAGAAAGGGGGAGGAGTACCCTGGGAGTAGCAGCGGACCTTTTCCCCCTTTTCACTAAAATCACCTCCCGCGTGCAGCTCTGCTTGCTGACATGAAATCATCCTACATTCATTAGTTAAACAAACCTATGTTGCCTTTACTTACGATTGTCTTTTCCACTTCCTGGTCCTCTTGGGCGTTAGTGATGTCACGTGCCCAAGCGTTGCACCCTGGGAAGGTTACATCAGCAGAGCATTGCTGGGAAATCCTCATCTGAGATCTCGGGGAAAGGCAGTTTTCCTCCCCTGAGATGATGTGCAGGGTCACATGTCCTAGTCCAGTGGTGGCGAACCTCGGCACTCCAGCTGTTTCGGAAAACTACAAGTCCCATGAGGCATTGCAAGGCTCTGACAGACATTAACTCCCAGAGGCAGATGCATGTTGGGATTTGTCGTTTTGGCACAGCTGGAGTGCCAAGGTTCGCCACCACTGACCTAGTCACATGTGCCAGAGTTCCAGGAAGTAAAGGTAAATCTAGTAGCCTGCCCTTAGTTAGAAAAGAACAGGGAGGAAAAGAGATAATGTACGCAAAGAATAAAAAGCCGGCAATTATCTAGAAGTACGTGTGTTTTGTAGATTTGTCGTTACTAAACATTTCTGAAGGTGTCTTTTGTTGTCATTTCCAAATTATTAAAATTAAAATTATAAATTTAAAATTATGTTTCATATTAAATTATAAATTTAATATGAAACAATATATAGGATGACAGGTCCACTTTAAGACCTTTTTTTTTTATTTCCTAACTGTCCTGAATGCAATTTTTGTGTATTTAATGCGGTCTTATAATATCGCTTTTATCCCGCATCTCTCTCCGTAGACGCACAAGGCAATGTCCATCGGACGCCAGGGGCGGGTCCAGGTGGAGGATATCGTGTTCCTGATCCGGAAGGACCCACGGAAGTTCGCCAGAGTGAAGGATCTGCTCACCATGAATGAGGAACTGAAACGTGCCAGAAAGGCGTTCGGTGAGGCCAACTACGGTTCCTGAGCGACCCTCTGCCATAACGACGTTATCCTAAAGGGTTCAGAGCGCTGCATGTTTTAGCCGCGTGTCCCCGGTGTGGTATTTGTTGGTTTTTCTATGTAAATATCGTGACAAGGCAAGCGAATAAACCTTTTTTTTTTTTTTTTTTTTTTTTTTTTTTGTATATTTTTTGTCTTTTCTTGCTTATATTTTCCCTTCTCTGGTTCCTCCCCTCCCCCCTTACCAACAGGCTAATGACCTTCTAAATAAATCTTTCCGTTGTCGTCTTTACATAGCTGATTTCAGTCCGGTTGATGTCATCGCTGGCAGTGAGGTGCGGTACCTCTTGTTCCTGGTGATGCATTCCCTAGTCTCGCCCCCCTGGGGCACACCCCGCCCCCTGCTGGACAAAGCCCCTCCCCCAACCCATCCCCAAGCTAGTGTGAAGGAGACGGGAGGAGCCTCCCTGACCCTCACATGCACGTCGCTGCTGAGGCATCGAGATCGATGGCCTCCAGTGGGATTTTTTTTTTTTGATTGGACAGCTTGGACCAATGGTGCTTTGCCATTGGCCCAAGCCATCCACAGAGCTGAAGCCTCTAACACAGAGCTGTGTGACAGAGGCAATTTCGTATTTCGGATAAAAAAAAAAAATGACTTTGGTTGACCAATCCAGTTTTCTCTTCTGCTGCTGAAGGTTGCATTACAATACAGGCAGGAAATACGAAATTCTGTTAATGTATTTCGGATAAATTAAAAAAAAACTACCATCGAATCCAATATTAACAAAGGTATTTTTGCTTTTTAACTTCATAGCGAATGTTCGTAAAGTTACGAAAATGTGACGAAACTAATAATTTGTATTTCGTACGAGTCCGGATTGTGTTTCGGACACGAAATAACGGATATAACGAAACTAAACTAATTTTTTGACGGCGCACAAGTCTAGAAAACAATAGAAGGGTTAAAGTCAGATCCCCCCTCTGTGTGGTTAGAAGCAATTGCCTGTCTGAGCTGTGTAGATTTATAGACCTCTGAACTGAGCCCGGTATGTCTAATGCCAAATCCCGGCGTTTCTCCTCGGCTAAAACCTCCCCGGGGCGGCTGGTATCAGTATGGTCGTTGCTATTGCAACTGACTACCCCCCAGTGTTTAGTTTGACTATGTTGAAAGCTCTCCTGCTGCCTGTAATTGATTGAGATATAAAACTGCACTGGAAACCTGCTCAACCTGTAGCCCGATATTGCGCACAAACTGCGAATCGCTGGGGCTCAGGAAAGACTCTGGCCACCTCAGAAAGCAACGACCGTAACGCAGGTTCCAGCACACAGCTTCATGTTCTGGTCCCTGAATAAACATCTGATGAACAGTTTACATCACAAATCGGCTAACGCGTTTCAGCCACACATGGCCTTAGCCAAGACTAAGGCCATGTGTGGTTGAAACGCGTTAACAGGTTTATAATGTGAACTGTAGGGATACTGATTCTTCAATTTTTTTTTAAACGTGAGCGGCTGCCCGCACTTCCTGGGGACCTCAGGCAGCTGTATTTGACAGTGCTGGTCCGACCACATCACCTTCTGCTCCTTCCAGGGAAGAAGGCCTGTCATTGGCATGGAAGGTCCCCTCTAAGAACAAGGGAAGCGGGCCTGTCATTGGCATGGAAGGTCACCTGTAAGAACAAGGGAAGCGGGCCTATCATTGGCATGGAAGGTCACCTGTAAGAACAAGGGAAGCGGGCCTGTTATTGGGATAGAAGGTCCCCTCTAAGAACAAGGAAAGCGGGCCTGTTATTGGCATGGAAGGTCTACTCTAAGAACAAGGGAAGCAGGCCTGTCATTGGGATACAAAGTCCCCTCTAAAAACAAGGGGTGAAGGCCTGTTATTGGCATGGAAGGGCTGCTCTGAGAACAAAGAAAGCAGGCCTGTTATTGGCATGGAAGGTCCACTATAAGAACAAGGGAAGCAGGCCTGTCATTAGCATGGAAGGTCCACTATAAGAACAAGGAAAGCGGGCCTGTCATTGGGATAGAAGGTCACCTCTAAGAACAAAGAAATCAGGCCTGTTATTAGCATGGAAGGGCTGCTCAAAGAACAAGGGAAGTAGGCCTGTCATTTGCATGGAAGGTCCCCTCTAAGAACAAGGGAAGCAGGCCTGTCATTAGCATGGAAGGTCCACTATAAGAACAAGGGAAGCGGGCCTGTCATTGGCATGGAAGGTCCCCTCTAAGAACAAGGAAATCAGGCCTGTTATTAGCATGGAAGGGCCGCTCAAAGAACAAGGGAAGTAGGCCTGTCATTTGCATGGAAGGTCCCCTCTAAGAACAAGGGAAGCGGGCCTGTCATTGGCATGGAAGGTCACCTGTAAGAACAAGGGAAGCGGGCCTATCATTGGCATGGAAGGTCACCTGTAAGAACAAGGGAAGCGGGCCTGTTATTGGGATAGAAGGTCCCCTCTAAGAACAAGGAAAGCGGGCCTGTTATTGGCATGGAAGGTCTACTCTAAGAACAAGGGAAGCGGGCCTGTCATTGGGATAGAAGGTCCCCTCTAAAAACAAGGGGTGAAGGCCTGTTTGGCATGGAAGGTCCGCTCTAAGAACAAGGGAAGCGGGCCTGTTATTGGGATAGAAGGTCCCCTCTAAGAACAAGGAAAGCGGGCCTGTTATTGGCATGGAAGGTCTACTCTAAGAACAAGGGAAGCAGGCCTGTCATTGGGATACAAAGTCCCCTCTAAAAACAAGGGGTGAAGGCCTGTTATTGGCATGGAAGGGCTGCTCTGAGAACAAAGAAAGCAGGCCTGTTATTGGCATGGAAGGTCCACTATAAGAACAAGGGAAGCAGGCCTGTCATTAGCATGGAAGGTCCACTATAAGAACAAGGAAAGCGGGCCTGTCATTGGGATAGAAGGTCACCTCTAAGAACAAAGAAATCAGGCCTGTTATTAGCATGGAAGGGCTGCTCAAAGAACAAGGGAAGTAGGCCTGTCATTTGCATGGAAGGTCCCCTCTAAGAACAAGGGAAGCAGGCCTGTCATTAGCATGGAAGGTCCACTATAAGAACAAGGGAAGCAGGCCTGTCATTAGCATGGAAGGTCCACTATAAGAACAAGGAAAGCGGGCCTGTCATTGGGATAGAAGGTCACCTCTAAGAACAAAGAAATCAGGCCTGTTATTAGCATGGAAGGGCCGCTCAAAGAACAAGGGAAGTAGGCCTGTCATTTGCATGGAAGGTCCCCTCTAAGAACAAGGGAAGCAGGCCTGTCATTGGCATGGAAGGTCCCCTCTAAGAACAAGGGGTGCAGGCCTGTAATTGGCATGGAAGGTCCACTCTAAGAACAAAGGAAGCAGGCCTGTCATTGGCATGGAAGGTCCACTCTAAGAACACGGGAAGCGGGCCTGTCATTGGCATGGAAGGTCCCCTCTAAGAACAAGGGGTGCAGGCCTGTCATTGGCATGGAAGGGCTGTTCTAAGAACAATGACATGTATTTCATAGGGGACATTGCAAAGTGCTACAGAGTTAGCCGGGGGACCCATATCAAAATGTTGCTTTGGGGCCCCCATGATTGGCTTGCTGTTTGACATTTCAGTGCAGCGGAGGCAGCATTGCCAGCCCACTACAGGAAGTTAGGAGCTCACTGGAGTTCTGTAGGTGTTCCTAACAATGTCAGTTTCTATACTTGCAGCATATTTAAAGGGGGCTTTCTCCATGCGTTGCAGAGATGTACTGTGTCATTCCCCCCTTCCCCCCCCCTTTTTGGTCACATCGCATACTCATGAAACATGGTCCCATCCACCCCCCCCAATGCACTTACCTGAATTGCAGGGTTCCTCTCCCTGCAGGCTTGTTTATATTTTTTAATTCCGTGTGGCTGAGAGCACGCCTCCAACCACACAGCCGTGTCACCCAATCAGATCCATCTGCCCGATGAGGGATGTGTAGTTCTCTATGTAAGACATGAGCTGTGACGTCACCATTTGTAGACCATTGACACTTCCTTCCATCCCTGTTACTGAATGTCCATACCTCAGTGCGGACATGGGACAGGAGGAAGAGTCTGCAGGAGCCAGAGCATTGCACCCATGGTCTACTGATCCACTGATGGTGGTTGCAGTGCTTTCCTGGCTTCTATGCACAAGAAATAAGAAATTAACATTATTTTTAATGAAGAATTGTACATTTATTATATTTTTTAAACAATAGTTGGGATTTCCCTTTAACATATAAAACGTTCATTTATAAAAGAGGCCGAGGAGCAGGTTGAGGAGCCAGATGGACCAGCAACCAGTGGCGTAACAATCGCCATAGCGACCCAGACGGCCGCTATGGGGCCCGGGCACAGGGGGGCCCGGCCTGGGTCGCTATGGCATGTGGGGGTGCTGGCTGTCACAGACACAGCTCCGCAGCGGCCACGGCGCATTTCCCCTCATAGCCGCTGCGGAGCTGTGTCAGTGACAGCCAGCCGCTGCGGCAGATGAGGGCGGTGTCCGGAATGGAGGAGGTGGGGCCCGCCTCCTCTTACATCACTGGCCAGCGACCTAAGAGCAGGTTGGGGCCAGTGATGTTATAGAAGGCGGGGCCCGTCGATAGCAGAGGAGTGGGGGGCCCGGGGACGGAACAGGAGTCGGGGGCCCGCCGACTACAGAGGCGCTGACAGGTAAGAGATCTCAGACCCTGCAGAGTCCACTATAGAGAGTCTATGGTGGGCTCTGCAGGGTCACTCTCCGCTGGGGCTCTGCAAGCGGCATAACTAGCAATCACGGGGGCCCCACACAAAATTTTGCTACGGGGCCCTGTGATTTCTAGTTAGGCCCCTGTCAGCAACCGGTTCGTATTCTACCGAAATCTGGATTTTTACAAATGAACATAATCCGGGTGCCCCCATGATGCTGGTTATGCAAATCGCTCTGGGATTTCTAAATAGACAGCACCGGCTTTTCCCTCCTCAGCAGCAAGCCCCGTATGTCCTATAAATGTATATTGTAAAGCGCTGTGCAAACTGTTGGCGCTGTATAAATCCTGTGTAATAATAATAATAAAAAATTGTTATTGCAGCTCGTGAGTCGCTATTGTATAGCATTGCTCATTGTTTTATCTCACAAGTCGTTATTATATCATGGCGCCCATTCATACCATGTGGGTTGGGGCGCTGCAGTGCCAGTCGTTGTGAGTGGCACCCCAATGCACCTGCATTGCAGCGCAGGGCAACACAAAGAGGATTTATCAACGGTGGACTAGACATAATCTGCAGCAATTGCCCGTGGTAACCTGTCAGCGTCTATCTTTGTTTTCAACGCTTAAAGGAGAACTATGAGGGGGGTGCTTTTCACTCACCTCATAGTTCTAGCCGACCTGTGACAATGAGACTGTCACAGGTCGGCTCAGTAGATCGGGAGGTGAGAGAACACATACCGGCGTTCGCTCACCTCTCGATCCTGTCATGGCTCTCTGCCGTGACAGGGGAGGGGCTGGATTCCCCTCTCCCCGCTCCGATCCGCCAGCGCTGACTGGTGGATCGGACGGGGAGGGGGCGGGTACAGCTGGCTCTGCCTCTAGATAGGCAGAGCCAGCTGTCAGTCACGCAGCTGGGCGGATCCAGACATAATTGTCGGGATCCGCTTCAGCTGCGGCGTCTCAGTATATAGAGAGCTGTAGCTCACGGTGTACTGAGCTTTGGGTGAGGGGAGGACGCTAGTTTGTGTCCTCCTGTTACCCTAAGGAGAACTATGGGGAAAAGCCCTGACCCCATAGTTCTCCTTTAACGCTCTGTAGTGGACCGGACTGGTGTTACTAGGCCTGAACTATATTTTACCTCATGAATTGTTATTTTAATGGATCCCCCTTTCCTCATAGACACCTTGTAGAACAGCTGACGCTACCAGCAAAATCCAAAAAACTAAAGCTTATATTATATTTTGGTGCAGGGACGTTTATATGGACATAGTGGAGCAAGGTTGAGACATTACAGTATAGTTGATTTGTCTGCTTCTGACGTTTCCCAGCTGTGTATTTTTTTATTATTATTGAGCTGTTTGGTTTTACTTTTTCTGTCATTTACTTGTGAAGGGATAAACAACAACATTCCAGCTATGAGGCCTTGAAGTAGCAATATGGCCGCCGCTGCGCCATTGGGTGTAGCAAGAGGGCGACGGTAGTACGGCGGCCCAGAGGGCACAGAACCTCCCGTCACGCGATCTGTCATCAGGCGGAGATCCCTTTACCAGAAGCGTCGATAGGGGGGGTGCAAGGAGTGCGCAAGCGCAATTCTCTTCACACGCAGGGCTAATACCGGCTGCAGCGACAAGGAGGGCCTGTGACCGGCGGTGAAGAGCAGGACACAGCGGGGATTGTGACACCGGAGCGGGGGACACAGCGAGAACACAGACACAGGTGAGGCCCGACACATAAACACACCGCCGACCAGTGCTGGTGCGGACATTGCGCCCGGGCTGTACCATCCGCGGCTGTGCGGGGGGGAAGAGGTGACCATCCGGGGAAACCAGTGTGTCAACCCACCGTCTGGGGTGTCCTATGTGTCATCC
>NW_017309097.1:8640-8968 GCF_000935625.1 Nanorana parkeri | reverse complement strand
GGGTGACCCCCTCTGTCATCTGGGGGGGTCACTTCACTGCAGTCATCATCATCATTATTATTATTATTATTCATGTAATGTGACCCCTCCATCACAATATGTATTCTAATCATTAGTGTCACCGTACAATTATTCCTCATCTATTCCCTGTGTACTGTCATTGCCAATAATAATAATAATATATCTGTCATTATACAATTTATATCTGACCTATCCCGTAACTGTATATAATATGTATCCTCCCCATAGTATTATTATGCAAACATGACCACAGCTATCATTATTATTATTATTATTATTATTATTATTATTATACACCATAATAGTT
>NW_017309097.1:4940-8597 GCF_000935625.1 Nanorana parkeri | reverse complement strand
TTATTTATTAATAATATCACTCCAGGATGTCGAGAAAGTTACAAAGGCCGTAAACTTGGAAAAAAAAAGCTTTGTGCTTTTGTAGATGTTGTCCAGTTGAGATATAATAATAATAATAATAATAATAAATAACAACAACACACAAGAGAGTAGATGAGGAATAATTGTACTGTGACACTGATGATTATTAAGATATTATGATGCAGACAGAGGGGTCACATCACATGAATGATAATAATAAGAAGAATGTTGTTTTTTTTTTATCATCAGACGGATGATTTGTGTGTCCTGTGTCTGGGGATGTTACCTACAATGACCTTATCCTCTCTCTATACTTATTATTATTATTATTTTTGTAATTACTTTCTACAATTCGATCTGACCAATTCTGTAACCGTAGATAATAATAATAATTAGGGATGCGCCAAAATTTCTGCTGCCAAAATGTTTCGCCTGAAAATGGCACCTTTTTGGCAAATTGCCATTACGGCGGAAAATTCAGTGTTTTCCCTCAGCTTCTCTCCTCCCTGCCGGTCTGTGTACCTTCTGATGCATTGTCCGGCACCCAGCGGGGAGGAGAGAAGCTTTCGGGATGCCGAGTGGTGTCGGTGACCGTTGTCATCTGGCAGGAGGTGGAGATCACCTCCCGCCCCAGCCTCCTGTGACAGTGTGTCAGGATGGAGAGCGGGTACAAGCAGTCAGTGATCGCTGAGTGTTTGTAGATAATTGAGGACAGAGTATGGTTACTATATCCTCAATTATGAATGAATGGGAAGTGATCTATATCCCCTCCACTTCACTTCCTGTTCATTCATGATTGTGGATATAGTAAACATACTCTGTCCTCATGTTATCAATGATCAGGAACACTCAGTATAGAGGATTCCTGTTCTTTGATAACAGGGGCTGCAGAAAAAGAGATTGGAGGGCTCTGTGTGCCTCTGTGGGCTCTGCGTGCCTCTGCGGGCTCTGCGTGCCTCTGCGGGCTCTGCGTGCCTCTGAGGGCTCTGCGTGTCTCTGAGGGCTCTGCGTGTCTCTGAGGGCTCTGCGTGTCTCTGAGGGCTCTGCGTGTCTCTGAGGGCTCTGCGTGTCTCTGAGGGCTCTGCGTGTCTCTGAGGGCTCTGTGCGTGTCTCTGAGGGCTCTGCGTGTCTCTGAGGGCTCTGTGCGTGTCTCTGAGGGCTCTGCGTGTCTCTGAGGGCTCTGCGTGTCTCTGAGGGCTCTGCGCGTCTCTGAGGGCTCTGTGGGAAGTCCAGCCCCTCCCCCTGTCATGGCAGAGAGCTGTGACAGGATCGAGAGGTGAGCGAACGCCGGTATGTGTTCGCTCACCTCCCGATCTACTGAGCCGACCTGTGACAGTCTTATTGTCACAGGTCGGCTAGAACTATGAGGTGAGTGAAAAGCACCCCCCCTCCCCCCCCTCATAGTTCTCCTTCAGGGCCTGTTCACATGATATCAGGTCCGGATCAGGTGCCGATCTGCAGACGCGCTGCTAATGATGCAGTGCGTTTTTGCCGCGTGTTAGATGTGTTCCAGTTTGCTGGAGTGGGGCTGTCAGTATGTTAGCTGCAGTGCAGTGCATTTTTGATGCGTTTTTGACGCATTTTGCGTTTCCGGTCCGCTTCCTGACCGGACAAAATGTGACATGCAGTATTTTTCTGTCATAACCTGAAACGCGCACGTGAGAACTGTAGTCCATAAAACACATAGGGAGACATTGGGATGCATTTTTAGTGCAGGAGCGTACGGATCAAGTCAGCACAGAAAACGGACGCCGCGTGAACAGGCCCTGAGGCCTTGTTCACACCAAATGCAGAGCAGATCCTGCCAGGTTTCTGCACACACACGCTTGTCTTTTAGGCCTGGTTCACACCTGTACGTTTTGTAGCGCGTTCAACGCTCTACAAAACGCTCAAACATGAAAATCCCATTGTTTCCTATGGGTACGGTTCACACCTTGCCGTATTTCAGCCCGTCTGAACGCGCTACAAAACGGCCCACGCCTGAAAAGGTACATGAGCTTCTTTGCGGCGTTTTTGTAGCGCGTTTCCATTGGGATACAGCCAAGTAGCCCTCGGAAGCGTTTTTTTTTTTACCGCGAATCGCGGTGTCACGAAACGCGCATATTCAATACGCCTAGGTGTGAACAGAGCCTTAGTGATTTTGATGCGTTTTTGATGCTTTTTTGACGCGTTTTTGGCTAAATTTTTTTTATTTTTTAAAGTTTAAAATGGGCTTTCAGTGCGTTTCAGGCATTTGCATGCGTTTTTGATGCGTTTGCAGATCCAGAGCAGGTAAAATAGGGCCTGCTGCAGTTTTTTTTACCTGCTCTGGATCTGCACGCTGCGATGTGAACTGGGGCAAAAAATACCATTGGAATACATTGGACGCAGTTTTGATCCGGTCTGCTCCGCGCTTGGTGTGAACAAGGCCTGAAAGTGACACTAAACTCCGGAGTTCAATCTCCATTGAAGATGATTGGAGGATCTCCAGCCGAGCGACACACAAATGCGATACATTGTTGTTCATAGTGAACGGTAGTTTAACATCCTTCACTATGAGCAACAATGTATCTTATTTGTGTGTCGCTCGGCTGGAGAGCCTCCAATCATCTCTGACACTGTCCTTCCTTCTGGAAGGGGGCTACTTGTGTTCCCCATGGTCCCTGTGTGTGTTGTAAAGTAGTCACCGCTCCAAGCTCCCTCCCAGGATGGACTACAATCTCAGGTTTAGTTTATTAATTTGTATTGAGATCTGCAGCATTGCATATACTAAATATATGTGGCCCCCGATGGTGTCAATGGACTCAGATGAGGCCCCCATTGATCATGGCCGTCCTGCGGGATAGTAGAGAGGGCCCCCGGGCCTGCATTCGCCGTCCTGCGTGATAGTAGAGAGGGCCCCCGGGCCTCCATTTATTTGACGTTCTATAGATATGTCTATTAGAGCGGGGGAAGGGTGGGAACAATATTTCTGTGCCTCTCCTGTCGCGGGGTCACACAGACAGGAAGTGAGAGGAGATCTCACCAATAAGGGCCCCAGACAGAATTTTTAGGTCTTTGCGCACTCTATCCAAAGCTAAATAATACATTTGGTCCGGAGTTATCCTTTAGCCTTTTACCCGTCTATGTTTCATGACTACTTTTGTACTGTCACCCGTATGATTTATAGTTCTGGGTTCTGTGAACAATCAGCAACGGGCATGAAGCTTGGTAATGCCGGCGGTATGGCTGAGGGGACAATTACAGTGGCCCTGTCACCTCGGGGTTACCTATAAAAGAAGCCCGTGCATACCTCGTATTCTGAGTTGCCGTGTCTTTAAATGCTGCCGTGTCACTTCTCCCCGACCACTGCAGGTATTCCACACTTCCGGGTCCTCGAATACCTGCGCCTCCCGCAGCACGCAGTGGTTCCTCCCGCTGGCTGGTATGTCATTAAAGGATGTGCAAGCTGGTGGGAGGGACCACTGCGTGCTGCGGGGGTACCAGGTGTTCAACCCGCCCAAAAGGGGTCAGTTACCTGCTGTGGGTGGGGAGCGGCGAGTATACATGGAATCCCGCCAATTTCCCTGAATGTTCCGTGTGTGCGAATAGTGGCAAAAACTATATATATGTATGTCAGAGGTCAGTAATGTAACGCGCAGTACAGAGGTCAGTAAT
>NW_017309097.1:0-790 GCF_000935625.1 Nanorana parkeri | reverse complement strand
AGCTCACTACAGGAAGTTAGGAGCTCACTGGATTTCTGGCACATACTTGGAGAATTTAAAGAGACAACACACGGGGGGAATTGTGTTTGTATTAGAGAGATGTTCTGAATGTATTTTTGTTCATGCTGCAATGACGCAGACCACTCATTGGAACCGGCCGCCAAACACCCCACAAATGTTACGTGTACTTCTGGACTGGTGGGACTTCTTCCTGCACCCGCCAAGAGCTATCATGCCAATGGTGCATTGGCATCTTACAGATGTGGCCCCAGTGTGGGGCCCCCCGGGTGAGGGACACGTTGGCTGTGCCATGGATGAAGTGTGGCGTGAGCTCTCCTTCCTGTCTGTGTGCCGCGATATCCTTTTATTACCTGTCACTTCCTGCTGTTGGTATCGCTTTGTGTTACTCGACATCGTTTGTTGTGTTTACTCTTCCTTCTATCACAGTGACCACGTGTGACCTGAACGCCGGTGACAGAGCTCCCCGCATCTCCTTCTCATACATCTGAACTCCGCCCTTCCCCTCTGTTACACTGACATATACAAAATGTAAACAAGGGAGATCACATGACCCGGGCGTTCCCTGCTAAGGTGTATAATTTAAAGGGCCAGTCCGCTCATATATGTTTAAGTTATCGGTGATGGCAGGTGGGCCAAATCAGCACCTGGCTTCCTATGTTTTGTATATTCCAACAGAGAGTTCTCCCTGCCCGTAATTCCTGGGAACTCCGCACAGGGATGGTGGGAGACCCTCATAATGGGCACAACGGGTGTACAGACCCGGGAACTC
>NW_017309096.1:100593-100868 GCF_000935625.1 Nanorana parkeri | reverse complement strand
CATCTCTGCTCATAGAGGACAATGTCGGGGTGTATGGGGGGAGGAGTCACCATACGGGGGTCATCAGAGTGACCAGGATGAGAGGACGGTATATATGTCCTCAGTAAGACTTCCCGGGGTTATGGTGTATGGGGGAGGGGGGTCACCATACGGGGGTCATCAGAGTGACCGGGATGAAAGGAAGGTATATATTTCCTCAGTAAGACTTCCCGGGGTTATGGTGTATGGGGGAGGGGTCACCATACGAGGGCCATCAGAGTGACCAGGATGAAAGG
>NW_017309096.1:100118-100359 GCF_000935625.1 Nanorana parkeri | reverse complement strand
TCATGTAAATATCCGATATGTTTGATGGGACATCATCTATGAAATCTCTCAGCAGCAGTAACATTAGAGGGATCATTTCTATCATGTAGACTTCTCATCTCTCCGTGGATGTATTGTGTTTATATGTAAAGTGATGTGGAACACGGCATTCTAGACTTCCCCGATCAATAAGTCTACGGTGTTCCCCCAACCAGCCACACGGGTCCTGATGGTCCATCTGACATAGAGAAGACCACAGGGG
>NW_017309096.1:73419-97715 GCF_000935625.1 Nanorana parkeri | reverse complement strand
GGGGAGGGATAGAAGAAATAACTGCCCCTCCCCCTTGTATGTAAATAAAACACTGAGACCTGACAATAGTATGCGGGTGTGAGCGCCTCCGGGAGTGACAGTTACTGGCGGGGAAATGTCCTCTCAAGGAAAGTCTGTCAAGAATGACGACTATCTGGTTTTACAGAAACCTTTGTCCTTCAAGAGTCTCCGTCATATAAGACACGCCCCCTTATACACACACACGCCAACTATGTATATCATTATTGACACGTATAGCACCAACATATTCCATGGCGTGACCTACAGAAGTCATAACACCAACACTGGGACATACGAGTACAAAGAACACTGGTGGGAGGATTCAATAGATTTCTCGTTCTTAACCTTTTCCCTGCCACCGGCATAAGGCATATAGTGGAACACAACGGTTTCCAGCTGGCCACATTAGTGTGACTTACGCCCGTGGCTTTTACTCTTCTGCTATAAGCTTATAATAGAAGGGTACCCCTAGTGCCCCCCTGTAAATGAATAGATGTCATCAGTGGCTGACAAGCTGCCGATGACAGCTATTCATTAATAATCTGGACTTCACGCCCACCTGCCGCAGCTTCTCTGTCTGTGGAATGCTCTCCTTCTTGCCGGAAGCTGCACCATGCTCCGATCTGTTACCCCCTCAGATACCGGCTGCTATCCCCACTGTATCGGCAGAGGAGACCAGAAGCGAAACAGACCGCTGCAGCCAGCGAGGGGGCAGAAGAGAGAGCTGTCATTTTCAGGATGCCAAGCAGGGATGAGAGAGCCTTTAGCAGGATGGGGAGTGGAGCTGTGCCTCTGTCTCTAGCAGGATGGGGAGCGGAGCTGTGCCTCTGTCTCTATCAGGATGAAGAGCGGAGCTGTGCCTCTGTCTCTATCAGGATGGGGAGCGGAGCTGTGCCGCTGGCTCTATAATGATGAAGAGCGGAGCTGTGCCTCTGTCTCTATCAGGATGGGGAGCGGAGCTGTGCCGCTGGCTCTATAATGATGAAGAGTGGAGCTGTGCCTCTGTTTCTATCAAGGTGAAGAGCGGAGCTGTGCCTCTGTCTCTATCAGGATGAAGAGCGGAGCTGTGCCTCTGTCTCTATCAGGATGAAGAGCGGAGCTGTGCCTCTGTCTCTATCAGGATGAAGAGCGGAGCTGTGCCTCTGTCTCTATCAGGATGAAGAGCGGAGCTGTGCCTCTGTCTCTATCAGGATGAAGAGCGGAGCTGTGCCTCTGTCTCTATCAGGATGAAGAGCGGAGCTGTGCCTCTGTCTCTATCAGGATGAAGAGCGGAGCTGTGCCTCTGTCTCTATCAGGATGAAGAGCGGAGCTGTGCCTCTGTCTCTATCAGGATGAAGAGCGGAGCTGTGCCTCTGTCTCTATCAGGATGAAGAGCGGAGCTGTGCCTCTGTCTCTATCAGGATGAAGAGCGGAGCTGTGCCTCTGTCTCTATCAGGATGAAGAGCGGAGCTGTGCCTCTGTCTCTATCAGGATGAAGAGCGGAGCTGTGCCTCTGTCTCTATCAGGATGAAGAGCGGAGCTGTGCCTCTGTCTCTATCAGGATGAAGAGCGGAGCTGTGCCTCTGTCTCTATCAGGATGAAGAGCGGAGCTGTGCCTCTGTCTCTATCAGGATGAAGAGCGGAGCTGTGCCTCTGTCTCTATCAGGATGAAGAGCGGAGCTGTGCCTCTGTCTCTATCAGGATGAAGAGCGGAGCTGTGCCTCTGTCTCTATCAGGATGAAGAGCGGAGCTGTGCCTCTGTCTCTATCAGGATGAAGAGCGGAGCTGTGCCTCTGTCTCTATCAGGATGAAGAGCGGAGCTGTGCCTCTGTCTCTATCAGGATGAAGAGCGGAGCTGTGCCTCTGTCTCTATCAGGATGAAGAGCGGAGCTGTGCCTCTGTCTCTATCAGGATGAAGAGCGGAGCTGTGCCTCTGTCTCTATCAGGATGAAGAGCGGAGCTGTGCCTCTGTCTCTATCAGGATGAAGAGCGGAGCTGTGCCTCTGTCTCTATCAGGATGAAGAGCGGAGCTGTGCCTCTGTCTCTATCAGGATGAAGAGCGGAGCTGTGCCTCTGTCTCTATCAGGATGAAGAGCGGAGCTGTGCCTCTGTCTCTATCAGGATGAAGAGCGGAGCTGTGCCTCTGTCTCTATCAGGATGAAGAGCGGAGCTGTGCCTCTGTCTCTATCAGGATGAAGAGCGGAGCTGTGCCTCTGTCTCTATCAGGATGAAGAGCGGAGCTGTGCCTCTGTCTCTATCAGGATGAAGAGCGGAGCTGTGCCTCTGTCTCTATCAGGATGAAGAGCGGAGCTGTGCCTCTGTCTCTATCAGGATGAAGAGCGGAGCTGTGCCTCTGTCTCTATCAGGATGAAGAGCGGAGCTGTGCCTCTGTCTCTATCAGGATGAAGAGCGGAGCTGTGCCTCTGTCTCTATCAGGATGAAGAGCGGAGCTGTGCCTCTGTCTCTATCAGGATGAAGAGCGGAGCTGTGCCTCTGTCTCTATCAGGATGAAGAGCGGAGCTGTGCCTCTGTCTCTATCAGGATGAAGAGCGGAGCTGTGCCTCTGTCTCTATCAGGATGAAGAGCGGAGCTGTGCCTCTGTCTCTATCAGGATGAAGAGCGGAGCTGTGCCTCTGTCTCTATCAGGATGAAGAGCGGAGCTGTGCCTCTGTCTCTATCAGGATGAAGAGCGGAGCTGTGCCTCTGTCTCTATCAGGATGAAGAGCGGAGCTGTGCCTCTGTCTCTATCAGGATGAAGAGCGGAGCTGTGCCTCTGTCTCTATCAGGATGAAGAGCGGAGCTGTGCCTCTGTCTCTATCAGGATGAAGAGCGGAGCTGTGCCTCTGTCTCTATCAGGATGAAGAGCGGAGCTGTGCCTCTGTCTCTATCAGGATGAAGAGCGGAGCTGTGCCTCTGTCTCTATCAGGATGAAGAGCGGAGCTGTGCCTCTGTCTCTATCAGGATGAAGAGCGGAGCTGTGCCTCTGTCTCTATCAGGATGAAGAGCGGAGCTGTGCCTCTGTCTCTATCAGGATGAAGAGCGGAGCTGTGCCTCTGTCTCTATCAGGATGAAGAGCGGAGCTGTGCCTCTGTCTCTATCAGGATGAAGAGCGGAGCTGTGCCTCTGTCTCTATCAGGATGAAGAGCGGAGCTGTGCCTCTGTCTCTATCAGGATGAAGAGCGGAGCTGTGCCTCTGTCTCTATCAGGATGAAGAGCGGAGCTGTGCCTCTGTCTCTATCAGGATGAAGAGCGGAGCTGTGCCTCTGTCTCTATCAGGATGAAGAGCGGAGCTGTGCCTCTGTCTCTATCAGGATGAAGAGCGGAGCTGTGCCTCTGTCTCTATCAGGATGAAGAGCGGAGCTGTGCCTCTGTCTCTATCAGGATGAAGAGCGGAGCTGTGCCTCTGTCTCTATCAGGATGAAGAGCGGAGCTGTGCCTCTGTCTCTATCAGGATGAAGAGCGGAGCTGTGCCTCTGTCTCTATCAGGATGAAGAGCGGAGCTGTGCCTCTGTCTCTATCAGGATGAAGAGCGGAGCTGTGCCTCTGTCTCTATCAGGATGAAGAGCGGAGCTGTGCCTCTGTCTCTATCAGGATGAAGAGCGGAGCTGTGCCTCTGTCTCTATCAGGATGAAGAGCGGAGCTGTGCCTCTGTCTCTATCAGGATGAAGAGCGGAGCTGTGCCTCTGTCTCTATCAGGATGAAGAGCGGAGCTGTGCCTCTGTCTCTATCAGGATGAAGAGCGGAGCTGTGCCTCTGTCTCTATCAGGATGAAGAGCGGAGCTGTGCCTCTGTCTCTATCAGGATGAAGAGCGGAGCTGTGCCTCTGTCTCTATCAGGATGAAGAGCGGAGCTGTGCCTCTGTCTCTATCAGGATGAAGAGCGGAGCTGTGCCTCTGTCTCTATCAGGATGAAGAGCGGAGCTGTGCCTCTGTCTCTATCAGGATGAAGAGCGGAGCTGTGCCTCTGTCTCTATCAGGATGAAGAGCGGAGCTGTGCCTCTGTCTCTATCAGGATGAAGAGCGGAGCTGTGCCTCTGTCTCTATCAGGATGAAGAGCGGAGCTGTGCCTCTGTCTCTATCAGGATGAAGAGCGGAGCTGTGCCTCTGTCTCTATCAGGATGAAGAGCGGAGCTGTGCCTCTGTCTCTATCAGGATGAAGAGCGGAGCTGTGCCTCTGTCTCTATCAGGATGAAGAGCGGAGCTGTGATTCTGTCTATATCAGGATGAAGAGTGGAGCTGTGCATGTCTCTATCAGGATGGGGAGCGGAGCTGTGCCTCTGTCTCTATCAGGATGGGGAGTGGAGCTGTGCCGTTGATTCTGTCTATATCAGGATGAAGAGTGGAGCTGTGCATGTCTCTATCAGGATGGGGAGCGGAGCTGTGCCTCTGTCTCTATCAGGATGGGTAGTGGAGCTGTGCCGCTGTCTCTATCAAGATGGGGAGTGGAGCTGTGCCTCTGTCTCTATCAGGATGGGGAGCGGAGCTGTGCCTCTGTCTCTATTAGGATGGGGAGCGGAGCTGTGCCGCTGTCTCTATTAGGATGGGGAGCGGAGCTGTGCCTCTGTCTCTATCAAGACGGGGAGTGGGGCTGTGCCTCTGTCTCTATTAGGATGAAGAGCGGAGCTGTGTCTCTGTCTCTATCAGGATGAAGAGCGGAGCTGTGCCTCTGTCTCTATCAAGACGGGGAGTGGGGCTGTGCCTCTGTCTCTATCAGGACGGGAAGCGGAGCTGTGCCTCTGTCTCTATCAAGACGGGGAGTGGGGCTGTGCCTCTGTCTCTATTAGGATGAAGAGCGGAGCTGTGTCTCTGTCTCTATCAGGATGAAGAGCGGAGCTGTGTCTCTGTCTCTATCAGGACGGGAAGCGGAGCTTGTAGTTATAGTAAACATACCATGTCCTCATGTTATGAATGATCAGGAACACTCAGTATAGAGGATGCCTGTTCATTGATAACAAGGGACACAGAAAAAGAGGGATAGAGGACTCTGTGTCCTCAATCTCTTTTCCTATTTTAAAAGTTAAATATCTGTTTAGACCCCTAATATTTCCCCGAAGCCCCTAAAAGTAATGTACAAAATAAAAATATTTAATAAAAAATGAATTAATAAATATATAAAAATTAAAAAGTTTATAAAAGATAAATACAAATAAAATATTTAAAAAAAAATGTAAATAAAAAACATTTTCGGTATCGGTTTCGACCTGACAATTTTTTTTATTTCAGTTTCGTTTCGGTTTTAACATTTCCATTTTGGTGCACCTCTAAAACTTAGCATATAGATGAATTATGGTTGGCCCAGGAGGGTTAATGTGGCTTGTCAGGCCTCTGACCATCATAACCTGTGCATGATTGATATGTATGGCTTTGCCTTGATGAGAGTAAGATATTTGTGCAAATAATTTTATATTATAATCGGGATAATATTGTACTCATACTTCTATTAGTTAGTGGGATGCGAGGTCACCGAGGTCATTATCCTTGCCGGACCCTCTTGTGTTTTTCTCAACCTGTCAATCATGTATTGGTGATATTCATTGGTTGAATTTCATTAGGGGTCACCATAAAATAGGTGAGGAGGGTAGAACTATAAAGATCGCAGGCCAGATTAGCAGATATCGTTGCTGGAATTTCAAAATGGCTAAACCAAACGAGGGGCAGCCTGAGGTCATTAAAACTTATTGAAGGTTGCATTTGTTCTAAGATGAGGGGAAAGAGAATAGCATACCTAATATTGATATATTCAAACCTCCTTATTATCACACTGAGCACTAGGGTTGCACAGATACCAAGTACAGTACTCAGTACAAGTGCGAGTACAAGTACCGATACTTTTGAGCTCCAAGACTAGACTAGAGACAAATTCAAAAGTTAGGAGGCCGCTGTCATGTGTAAGGAGCACGCGGAGCTCCCGGGATTTGTACATCTCTGTTTTAATGTACGATTTTGTTTTTATAAATATAAATATTCGGGATGCACCGATACCAGTTTTGCGAGTACGAGTACTGATACATTTTTGTTTATTGTCATGTGACAGTATTTCTAAAACAATACAGACTAATGATTTCAGGACAGTGGTGGAGCGCCAGAGCCCGGTCCCAGCTGCAACCGCTGCAACCCCGGGAGTTCTCATGAAAATGCCAAGTATCTGCACTGGTACTCGAAAAGTATCTGTGCATCCCTACTGAGCACCTTGAGAATCAGAATTGGAGGGGCTCATTTCATGGAAGGACAAGCCCATTGTGTTCAGAAAGACTCAGAACATAGTGATGGATGCCTTGTGGGTGCTGGGGGAGGGAAGCAAGGATTGGAGGGGAACAAAGTCTTCAGAAGAAAAGGAATATAATCTCCTATCCTGGAAGTTGCGGTGTCTGAGAGTTGATTTGTGTCTCCCAATGAAATCTGTATAATAGCACTGCAGTGAGAGAAGAGATGAAAGACTCACAATCTGAATCTTTACAAGTGACTATTCCAAGGTTTATACATCATAACCAAGGTTTCATATGAGGTTTTACAGATACATTGGAGGAAATCTGGCTCGTACATAGGTGAGGCCGGTACATAGGTGAGGCCGGTACATAGGTGAGGCCAGTGTCTTATCAGTGTTTCAGGAATGTGAATACGTGACAAGGAAGAAGTTAGTGGTGGACACATGTACAGTATATATAGGATTTTATTATTTCTCTCACACTCCTAACCTGCACACTGTAAGAAAGAGCAGACGTTCCCCACTAAAGAAGTTCTGGTGGAGCAAATCTGTACACGGAGGGGCAATCTCCTGCAGATATAAAGGTTTTGGAACGCCTGGAGCAGTAGAACTTTCGAAGATGTACATAGACTGTGTGACCGCTCATGCTGCTCTGACTGTTGGGTCCTTAAAAGGACTGCGACTCATTCACTGGGATAGTCCTGGCCATATTGAGTTATAAACGGGGTAGAGTGGTAGAAAAAATCAGTGGTGAGCGAGAGGGGTGCCATTTATTGGGGAATATTAAAGGAATCTTCCATCTGCTTCCTGAGCGTATTGAATCTTTATCCACATTCACAGTTGTTCTGCCATATCAGTTCAGGAAACCTCCATAACATATGGAGAGGGCTTTCCTAAGAGGCTAGGGGTGAGATGAGGAGCGTTCTGTGTAAGTAACAAAACACCTCAAAAGCTAAAGCAATTTATTTCATGGACAAGGATGACCTTACTGTGAACCAAAAATCTCACAAATATTATCAGCTAGGGGGAATCCCCCCAGGGACCATTTCATAACGATACCATTCCCCACAAAGGACCAAAAGAAACCCATAAGCTTGATTCAGATGAGCACCCCCTCCCCTCTTTGCTAGGCAACCTGCTACAAAGGGCAGATCATGTGGGTACTCCAGACATCATCCCTCCCCCAGAGCAGCCAGCTTCAACATTGGCACAGTAGGCAGAGGGAGAGAAAGACATGTGTCAGCCACATCGTAGCCAGAGCAGCCTCGCTCTTTGGGAGAGGACTACCCACTTTCCAACAATCATGGCCTCTGACTCTTCCTAAGTGGACTCACAGGTAAATGAATGTCAGTGCCAATCTCCAAGATGTTTGCAAATTAGGCAAAACTACACCAGGATCCCCCAGAGGAGAAAACAGTGTAATTGTACCTCAAAGGGGGGGAAAAACACAAGCCCAACATGTCTTATCACAGAACGGGGAAGGAACCAACCATACAGACCCCCATATGTCTTCCCCCTGAAGATAAGAAGAACCTGTCATACAAACACCATATGTCCTCCCCTGAATTGGAGAAGAACCAAGCATATAAGCACCAATATTTCCTCCCTTGAAGGGCAGAAGAACCAAGCATACAGCCCCCCATATGTCCTCCTCTGAAGGGGAGAAGAACCAAGCATACAGCTCCCTTATGTCCTCCCCTGAAAGTGAGAAGAACCAAGCATATAAGCCTCATAAATCCTCCCCATTAGGGGAGAATGTGACATTAATGAGGTCTGGGTAACCTTATTACCCTCCCCTTCTTTTGAAGTTCACCATGATTAGACCAGCCTACCAATTAAACATTTTTCAGAGAGTTTTTAAAGTCCTTCAATTCAATCATAATTGCCATTAAAGGATAACTATGGCCTAACCCTTTTTGGCCATAGTTCTATTCAGGGTCACAGGAGGACAAACTCAAACTCCAGTGACCCAAAACTCAGTATCTAGCGGGCTATGGTGCAGAGCCGTGCCGCAGCCTGGATGAATCCACCCCGCTGGCTGATTGACAGCTGGCTTTGCCTCTCTGGAAGCAGAGCCAGCTGTGCCTGCCACCTCCCCTGTCCATTCTTCCAGTCAGTGTTAGAGAAATGGAGAAGGGAGGGGGAACCTCAACGGGGAGAGGATTGGGAAGTCAACGATCGGAGGTGTGTGTTCGCTGACTTCTCGATAAACAGAGCCGACCTATGACAGCTTCAGTGTCACAGGTCAGCTTGAATTATGGGAATTCGTTTTTTTTACTCATCCCATCATTCTCCTATAAGAAAGTTACCAATAACATACACCAGAGATCTATCATACATGTTTATCCAGGCTGTTCTATGGCTGTTTTATGGCCAACCTCTTAGGAGCACCTCCTAAGCACTTAGTGAGGTAAAACACCAATAGCCCAGATCCAATAGGGGTCATAAAACTACTAAGAGAAATCTGCATAGAGAGTCTGGGGTCAGGTGACCTGTAAATAACCCTGTTAACAAAACTAGCTCCTAAAATCCATACATAATCCATAACTTCTGACCTAGAGGTGCTTCTGTCCTTCTGGCTCACACCCCTGGGGTGGTTTGTGATGCCCTATATAAGGCCCACAAATAGCTGCTACACGAGACAGCTGGAGCTCTCATTTACCATCAGGAAGAGAACATCTGCCCAGAGACTTGTTTCTAGAGAGCCAATCTCAGATCCATTTTATGCTTCAAGGACTGAAACCCATAGATCCCAGGACTTGTGCTAAGTCATTTCATTCTTATTCCCTTTCTGTTTACTGCGGTATTATTTGTCTCCTTTCTGTATTTTTATTTTGCACCGTTTTCTATTTCTTTATTAAACAATATTAATACATCATTCATCTTTATCTCTGCGCTCTAAACCAGAATGTAAGAATCCTTGTCTCTGTGAAGAGCGCTACCATATTGTAGGGTTATACTGCTGTGTTAACTATCCCCAGTGACAATCACTCTCAGTATGCTGCCCTTAGATTGTTGCCCCACCAGCTGTTGTTTCTCTCTGAAGCCTTCAATGCCCATCAGCCCATTCTTTTGTTATTCATGTTAAATGCAGTTATTGGAATGGAATCTTTGTAATAAAGGATCATTAAACTCAAAGCTCCAAGCGCGCTCCCGGGATGGACTACAGTCTCATGTTTAGTTTACTCATTTGTATTGCAATTGTAGTCCATCCCGGGAGTGAGCTTGGAGCGGTGACTACTGTACAACACACACAGGGACCATGGGGAACAGACGTAGCCCCCCCTCCAGAAGGAAGGACAGTGTCAGAGATGATTGGAGGGACTACAGCCGAGTGATACACAAATAAGATACATTGTTGCTCAGAGTTCAGGGACTTGAATGGATTTTTAAGATTTATCTCCTGAGTTTTGTGTCACCTTAAGTGAATGGGATGCCAAGATTCCACCCCGGAAAAGTAAAAATGCAGAAGGAGCGGGGACATGCTTTCTGCTCTCTTTAGTTATATCAATGAAGAAGGAAACACATTGACAGCATGTGACGGACTCCCTGATACCCCGACTGGATATCTCCGTCTTCAGCCTGTTCCCTGGGTGCTGGAACCAGAAGCGGTGACTACGGCATGGAAGGCTTACTCCAAGAATCAGACAAGACTGACTTTGGAGTGAAACAACAACAGCTTTATTGAGGCCGAGCACACAGAGTTTATATCTGACAAGATCAGATTAGAGTTCATTGTTACATGGAAGAGTTTCCTCCCCCAGAGAGGAGCTTAATCTCATCACTCTAACAATGGCCCCTCCAGCCCACCTGCTGCCTTTGGAACAATGGTTTTCATCAAGTCACACGGTGACCGGCTCTCCCCAGATAACATAGTAAACTGTAAAATACACACAGCACACAAAGTTCTCCGGGGCAATGAATCTTTGCAGCCCTAGGTCCATCACACAGCACACCTCAATCTTCTTGCAGTAAAATCATCTTTGCTGACATTCATTTGGCTTATCACACAGAAGAGTGGAACGATTTGGAGCCACCAGGGGTCCCTCCATCAGGCAAAGTGACATAAAATGTACAGATAACACCAATATATATACACAGATGAAACACCAATGAGAAAACACAAATTACTATGGCAATGATGTTATAATGATGTCATATTCCCAATAAAATTACATCATTGGAAACAGTAGCTATGACCAGCATGTTCACAAAGCTCCCCATACTGATAACACAAATCTGAAACCAGATAATGATGTAGCTCATAATGTGTATGTTGAAGCCTTTGGGAAAGAACATTGGTGAAGGGGGTTTGGTAAATGAGGAATGCAAAAGAAGCTGACCGACATCACCATGGTTACTAAACAGCATGCCTGTTCACGCATGTATCAGAGCAGGAAGTGAAGGGAACTACCCATCCCATTCCTCAAATACTGAGTCCCTTCCGTATATCCACATTCTGACCAGGAGGCCCAGACATGTACATTGACATCCATAATTTTCTTTCTTCACATTTGTGTTATCAGTATGAGGATCTTTATGAAACACGCTGGTTATTGCTACTGCTTTTATTTATGTAAATTGGTGGGAATATGCCATCATTGTGACATCATAGAGTGGCTGATTAAAGCTCCAGCTCCTCAATGAATACCCAAAGTGTGTGCTAGGCAGAATGGGAAGCCACCCTTTGGTGTTGTTCCTCCCCTACCATTTATCACAGGAAACATTGCTGTCTGAGGCTAATGGAAACTTGTGAGTAGGTGACCTCGATGTCCATCAAAGTCAGGAGGTCCCTCTAATGGAAAGGTGCAATTACCAAGCAAAGAGACTCCAACCTGGACCAGCGCCAGAGAGGTGCTAAGAACCTTGAGAACCAGGATTGTTTGGCCATGGACGGACAACTACATCTTGTTCAGAAAGGCTCAGAACATAGTGATGGATCCCTTGTGAGTCCTGGGGGAGAGGAGCAAGGATTGGAGGGGAACAAAAGAGGGGTACTGTCTTCTGTCCAGGAAGTTGCGGTGTCTGAGAGTTGATTTGTGTCTCCCAATGAAGTCTGTATAATATCATTGCAGTGAGAGAAGAGATGACAGGCTCACAATCTGTATCTTTACAAGTGACTATTCCAAGGTTTATACATCATAACCAAGGTTTCATATGAGGTTTTACAGATACATTGGAGGAAATCTGGCTCGTACATAGGTGAGGCCGGTACATAGGTGAGGCCGGTACATAGGTGAGGCCGGTGTCTTATGAGTGTTTCAGGAATGTGAATACGTGACAGGAGAAGTTAGTGGTGGACACATGTACAGTATATATAGGATTTTATTATTTCTCTCACACTCCTAACCTGCACACTGTAAGAAAGAGCAGACGTTCCCCACTAAAGAAGTTCTGGTGGAGCAAATCTGTACACGGAGGGGCAATCTCCTGCAGATATAAAGGTTTTGGAACGCCTGGAGCAGTAGAACTTTCGAAGATGTACATAGACTGTGTGACCGCTCATGCTGCTCTGACTGTTGGGTCCTTAAAAGGACTGCGACTCATTCACTGGGATAGTCCTGGCCATATTGAGTTATAAAAGAGGTAGAGTGGTTGGAAAAATCAGTGGTGAGCGAGAGGGGTGCCATTTATTGGGGAATATTAAAGGAATCTTCCATCTGCTTCCTGAGCATATTGAATCTTTATCCACATTCACAGTTGTTCTGCCATGTCAGTTCAGGAAACCTTCCTAACATATGGAGAGAGATGGGGCATTTCCTAAGAGGCTAGGGGTGAGATGAGGAGCGTTCCGTGCAATTAACAAAACACCTCAATATCTAAAGCAATTTATTCCATGGACAAGGATGACCGTGATACCCCAGAAGAGGGATCTGAGAACCTAAAATCACATACAGTAATACCTTGGTTTACGAGCATAATTTGTTCCGGAAGCATGCTTGTAATCCAAAGCGCTTGTATATCAAAGCGAATTTCCCCCCGTAGGAAATAATGGAAATTCAGATGATTCGTTCGACAACCCAAAAAATATTCATATAAAAATGATTACAATACTGTACTGTAATATAATACTGTATAAAATATAAAGAAAAATAAACCAATTACCGGTACCTTCGTGGCTGGTGTGAGGGGGACAAGAGAGAGGAGGATTATTGCGCAGGACGACTTTCACTGTCACTAATGGAATCACTGATATCTCTTGACTCAATGGAATCTTTTTCATTTCGTGAAACCTTAACAAGGAATCTATCCAATGTGACATTGCGTTGTCGTTAAACAGACTCATCGCTCGCACTGCTACAGCCTTATTCGGTGGTGCTTTTCTAAAAATGTTTGCTCTTATTGCAAGACATTGCTTGTACATCAAGGCAACATTTTTCAGAAAGGTTTGCTTGTCTTGCAAAACGCTCTCAAAACAAGTTACTTGTAAACCGAGGTATTACTGTATATATATACAGTAGACGCGTGCGATTCGTTTTGTTCCGAATTACAGACATAACGAATGCAAACGAATCCGAATTTCCATTTCCGAAATTCGGTAGCGTTGGTACGAACGTTCGTTTCGTTTTCTGTTCTTATTCGTTTCGTTCGTTGGAGCAAAGTGACATTAGAGAAGGAGAAAAATATTTTTTCCCCCTCAAATGTCACTTTTGCTGCAAACGAAGGAACGAAACGAATAAGAAACGAATAAGAACAGAAAACGAAACGAACGTTCGTACTAACGCTACTGAATTTCGTACGACTCCGAATTCCGAATCCGAATTGACTTTCACACGCGAATCCTGAAAAACGAAATAACACAAATCCGAATTTAAAACGAAACGAAACTAAACGAATTTTTTGGCAGTGCACATGTCTATTTATTTTGGTCTGTTTATTTATTTATTTGAGTTGGTTTGTGTTTTCCACTATCTTTAAACTGGAAAACTATACTGAGGTGTTTTGTTATACTCGGTATATATTCTCATATTTTTTGTTTCCTCGTATATAAATATATTGTCATATGTGTGTGTGTATATATGATCAGTTTAGTGTCATCAGTGATTGATGGCTCTAAAATTATAAAAATCCCCCTATATAATTGGGGCGGCTTTAGGCACTCGAGGGGGGGTCACGCAGCCAGCACTTACACACGATCGGCAGGATATAGAGCCGCCGATCGCTTATATGTGAAACAAACGGTAACGGCTCTTTACATTGGACGGGTTATGTCTGCCTGTGCGCGCTCGCTAGGGGGCACGCGCGAGCAGAAAAAAAAATGCTGTCTGGAGACGGCAACCCGCCAATGCGACTGTGCCGTCCGTTTTTTTGCAACGAGCGGACGGCAACTGGTTAAAGGGTTAAAACGTGGGGAAATGTGCAAGTGTTGCAGAGATGTACTCATTTTTTATTTTTTTTGCCTTGACACAAAAAATTTTTGTAGAGCCATTAGTACTGCAAAACTTTGTATACACCTGATGTAAAATCAGGAAAATACCACATTATGGCCACTAGATGGAGCTGGGGAGCACTGGGAAATTCTTATGCTCCTCAGCTCCATCCAGTGGCCATAGTGTGGTATTTACCTGGCGGAAAATATACTAAGAATGTTTGTTTTTGCCTCCATCCACTCAGAATGAACGTACACAGAGTGTTGCAGGTCTAATGGCTCTGCATTTTTCTTTTATCAATACATGCCAAAGTGTATGGAAACCCTAAATCTATTTTCGTTGTGCTTGGCATCATGCATGTCTCACTGCATACGCGTTTCTTAAAGGAGAACTATGGAGTTAAGTCTTTTCCCCATAGCTCTCCTTAGGGTAACGGGGGGACACAAACTAGCGTCCTCCCGTCACCCTAGGCTCAGTATACCGCGAGCTGTAGCTCGCGGTATACTGAGACGCCGCAGTATACCGCGAGCAGCTGCTCGCGGTATACTGAGACGCCGCAGCTGAAGCGGATCCCGACAATTGTGCCGGGATCCGCCCAGCTGCGTGACTGACAGCTGGCTCTGCCTATCTAAAGGCAGAGCTAGCTGTACCCGCCCCCTCCCCCGTACGTTCTGCCAGTCAGCGCTGGCGGATCGGAGCGGGGAGGGGGGAATCCAGCCCCTCCCCTGTCATGGCAGAGAGCCGTGACAGAATCGAGAGGTGAGCGAACGCCGGTATGTGTTCGCTCACCTCCCGATCTACTGAGCCGACCTGTGACAGTCTCATTGTCACAGGTCGGCTAGAACTATGAGGTGAGTGGAAATCGCTCACCTTATAGTTCTCCTTTAAGCAAATATTGATTTTGTGAATCTGATGGTTACCTGGAGATCTGCCAGTATCAGCACTTCCTATTGCAGGTTGACAACACTATGCCCCTGCCTTGCAATTAGGAGCAGTGTTGTCAGAATGCCTTGTGAGCTCCAGCAGTTAGCTGTTGAGCTGCCTATCAGGCCTATCGTATTTAAAGTAAAATAAGAAAAATGAAAACACATAGCGGTTTGAAGAAACTTTTATTGCCATTTTTGTATTGTGGAAAAATGATCCCTTTGCAGTTCTTTTTTTTTTTTAATTTCAATAATTTTTCTTGAGTATTTAGACATAACAGGTACTCAAGCAAATAAGGCACAGAGAAGCATCATCAGAGGAAATCGTTACAAGTATAACATTAGTCAAACAGGATACAGTGCAATCACTAGAGGTACAGGGATCAGTGTAAACAGTAAGGATTGATCTAATGAGGTAATGTGAGCACCTCAGGGAAGATAGAAAAGCCAGGGAGGGATGGGGGTTGGGGGCCCTTTGCAGTTCTGATGGACTCATCGCTTTCTTGGTCAGTTCTAGCGCCTGTGGAAATAAAAGGACAACATTTAAGAGGTGAAAGAATGTAGTTTGTGCGCTGCCCCATCCCAGACAAGTGTGTCTGTTCATCCCTTGTGCAGGCACTCCCCGGCCATAGATACACGGTAAATTAAATCTAGAAAAAAAAATAATCTGAAAAAAGGTTAGCATATAGAGTGTGGGGGGTCAGGAAGGCCTATTTACAACTTTAGTTGCTTAGTGTGCTCCTCTTACATTGGTGGTCCATGTACCCCCTGCATTGGCAGTCAGTATTCAGTGTCCCTCCTTACATTGCTGTTCAGAATTCAGAGTGCCCCTTTATATTGGTGGTCAGTGCTCAGTGTGCCTCTTTACAATGGTGTAAGTGTGCCCCTACTGATTGTCACCCTGGTTGCCCCCTCCTCAAAATCAGCACCATACCTGGTAGTGGCTTGGGGGGGGGGGGGGGGCGGGAAGAGAAGCTCAGAGCAGTTTGTGTGTGTGTGTGTGTGTGTGTGTGTGTGTGTGTGTGGGGGGGGGGGGGGGGGAGTGGGAAAAAAGTGTACTCAAGCTTTGTTTAAGAGTCAGTCTTCAAATCAAATCAGAAATATTAATGTAATCATCTTTTGTATGCGATTATAGAACATTTCCTACAACTAAACTTTACTACCATGCTTATATTTGAAACGACAACTCACCACGTGGTCCATCTTACCTATAATCAATGCCGTTGTCACCCGTCCATAGGGTGCCATATTTTGCAAATTGGATTGCCCTGCCGTCAACGATGATGGAGCGATCACTCGGTATAAAGAAATCTTTGGAGATAAGCAGGTCATTGGACACGATGGTTATATATAAATCTCCTTGTGCAGGAATATTTATGTATTGCCGGGGAGGACATCGGATGAACTGGATCCTGCTGTCCGGCTTTAGAATAATCTTGATATTTTCTCCGGCTTTCAAGTGGGCTTCAACAGATTTGGACACACTTACTCCGGCTTCGGAAAAGACATCAATCGCTATTTCCTGGATGTGAAGCCTCCTTGACTCGAAGAAGACGAGAAGCTCATTTGAAGTCGCATTAGCAACATGAGTGTTTGATCTACTTACATCATTGCCCATCTCTAAAGCCAAAAAGTATAAAAGATTTAGTATAGAAATAGATAAAATGTTCACAAAAACACATCCCTACTAGGGATCATTCACACCTGTCTGGTACAGTAATGTGTGTTGGGGTGATGTTTAGTTGTTGACATTTCAGAAACATTTCCAGAAATATCTTTTGATTGCTGTGTGCCCAGTAAGCCATTTTAGGTGGAGAATGTACTATAACTGGGAGTGTGGCATTTATTTAAAATGGGTGTGGCAATACTAGTGGCATATCATTCATCTTTTGCACTATTTAATTTTAAAATCCTGTACATGCCGAAAGATTTATCATAATAAGGACAGACACAGCCAAGAAGGTGTTTTCTCTGTAATTAATTTTGTATTTGTTTAGATAGTTAGATAGTATTTGAGGTTGAATAAAGACACAGGTCCATCAAGTTCAACTTTTGTGTATCCGTGTGTGATAGTGCGTGCGTGTGTGTTTATGAGTTCCATTGTGCTCTTTGTATTTAAGAGTACCTGTGCCCCTGTATGTTACGATCTCTTAGATTGGTTTTTGATTGATTTTTTAAGGATTCAATACTCTCTGCAGATACTAGGTTTAGGTGGTGGACTCTAGTCCTGGTTAGGGAGTTTACTGTAAAATGTTTATTGCTGATGTTGCCGTCACCACTAAACATTTTGTACATTAAAATCATGCCCCCCCTTAATCTCCGCACCTCTAGTGTGAACAAGTTTAAATTTAGTAACCTCGTCTCATAGCTTTGATCCTCCATCCCCTTAATTAGTTCAGTTGCCCTTCTCTGGACTCTCTCCAGCTCAAGGACATCCTTTCTGTGGGCTGGTGACCAAAACTTGAGCTGCATACTCCAGATGAGGCCGAACCAGCGATCTATAAAGTGGCAAAATGATTGCTTTGTCTCTACAGTACATTCCATTTTTAATGCAAGGCAGTACTCGCTTTGTTTGCTGCAGCCTGGCATTGCAAGCTATTGTTCAATCTGTGGTCTACTATGACGCCCAGATCATTTTCCATTTCTGACTTCCCTAGTGGCATTCCAATTATTGTGTAGCCCACTTGCCTATTTTGAACCCCAAAGTGCATTACTTTACATTTATCAACATTAAACTTAATCTTCCACATAATTGCCCCTCCCCTACTTTATCCAGGTCCTCCTGTAATGTTATTGTGCCTAAGCCTGTGTCTATTACCAATTTTAGTATCATCTGCAAACACAGAAACATGGCTATTAACACCTTCCCCAAAATCATTAATAAACAGGCTAAACAGTATTGGGCCTAGCACAGAACCCTGGGGCACGACACTCTCGACTTTAGACCAATCTGAGGAAGAGTCACTAATCAATACTCTCTGGACATGTTCCTGTAGCCAGTTCTCTATCCATGTACACACCATTTCATCTATGCCCAGATACCTCAGCTTGTGTATTAAGCATTTATGTGGTACTATGTCAAAAGCTTTTTCAAAATCCAGGTATACCACATCCACCGGCTTTCCTATATCCAGATCTCTACTCACCCCTTTGTAGAATGTCAGTAGGTTGGTCTGACAAGAATGGTCCTTCTTTATCCCATGCTGATTATCATTTATTATACCTTTGTCACGAACATAATCCAATAAATAGTCATTTATTATTCCCTCTAACAGTTTGCATACTATTGATGTAAGACTGAGTTTGTAGTTCCCAGGTTGAACCTTTTTTGAATATTGGTACTACCTTAGCCTTCCGCCAATCACTTGGTACCCTTCCATTATGTATGGAGTCCTTGAAAATGAAGAATAATGGTCTTCCTATAACCTGGCTGAGCTCTTTAAGTACCTTGGGGTGCAGGTTATCTGGTCCTAACGATTTATTTGCATTAAGTTTTTCAAGTCTATGTTGAACCCGGCTACTGTCAACCACTGTGGTATCGTACGCACAGAGCTACTCACATTCTTATCTCCATTAAACCCGTCTTTTTCCTGAGTGTATACTGAGGAGAAAAATGAGCTTAATACCTCAGCCTTCTTCCAGTCGTTTGTGACTAATCTCCCGTTCTTCTTTTATTGGGCCTACCTGCTCTTTTCTTACTTTCTTACTGTTTATGTTTTAGTAGAATGTTTTGGGGTTCCTCTTACTGTCTGGGGCGATATGCTTCTCATAATCTATTTTAGATGCTTAGATTTCATGTTTACATCTCTTATTACATTCCTTGTAGTTCCGGAATGCCAATGCCGTCCCCTCCATCTTGTATTTTATAAATGCCAGCTTCCTTTCTCTGATGTGTTGTCTTACCGTTTTATTTAACCATGCAGGCTTTATTTTTGCTACCCGATGGTATGCACATGTTAATGGCATCGTGTATTGTATTCTTAAAACAATCCCACTTCTCATCAATGTTCAGTGTGAGAAATAATTTGTCCCATTTAGTGTCATACACCAGATGACGCAGCTTATTGAAGTTTGCCTTCCTGAAATGTAGCATTCTTGTCACACCAACACACTTCTCTTTTCTGTACCCAACATTAAAACTAATCCCCCTGTGATCACTATTACCCAATGCATCCCTAATAGCTGTATCTGCAACTAGGTCCGCATCATTGGAAATGATTAAATCTAGGAAAGCATTCTTCCTGGTTTGGACATCAACCATCTGATCCATGAAATTGTCCCTCAACAGGTTTAGAAAACAGCCGGCCTTTATAAAATGTACGGCTCCATTTGAGGAATCACTGTCCGGATATTGAAGTCACCCATTATAACATTTCCCTGCTTCCCAGCTATTTCTATTTGGGAGTGTAGGTGAGTCTTCTCTTCTTCCCCTATGTTTGGGGGTTTATAGCCCATACCCACAATTAGTTTACGACTAGCTTCTGTCTTATCTTTCTCTAGGAGCGCATACATTAAGCACGGGGTGCACTGGGTTACATTAACACCCATGGAGGTCATGTCACTGATTTATGAGGATGTCAACAGTGTTTTTTACTTACCCCGTCAGTTGATGTTATCTCACAGATTATCACAGTAAAGCTGTCCCACAAAACAGTCCCCAATTATCACTGATTATTACTCTAAGGCAGCCCCACAATCATCACTGAATATTACTCTAAGGCAGCCCCACAAATACCACCGATCATTACTCTAAGGCAGCCCCATAGTTATCACTGAATATTACTCTAAGGCAGCCCCACAATTACCACCGATCATTACTCTAAGGCAGCCCCATAGTTATCACTGATTATTACTCTAAGGCAGCCCCATAGTTATCACCGATTATTACTCTAAGGCAGCCCCCTAGTTATCACCAATTATTACTCTAAGGCAGCCCCACAATTACCACCGATCATTACTCTAAGGCAGCCCCATAGTTATCACTGATTATTACTCTAAGGCAGCCCCATAGTTATCAGCCCCATAGTTATCACCAATTATTACTCTAAGGCAGCCCCACAATTACCACCAATCATTACTCTAAGGCAGCCCCACAATTATCACTGATCATTACTCTAAGTCAGCCCCACAATTATCACCGATTATTACTCTAAAGCAGTTTCGCAATTTATCACAGTTTATCGCAGTAATGCAGTCCTGCAATAGCTCACTCTCTTTCTCTCACCCCCCCCTTCAGCCCCCCTGTTGTTCTCGCCCCTTTGACACTCTGGCTTAGGCTCTGTGTGTATTCCCTCGTAGCCTCAACCCATCCTCTCTCAGCTCAAACTTGTTACACATAGACACATACTTCTGCAACCCCCTCACAGCAACTGCTGATGGTTCAGTTACCCCCTGCACTCACTCACCTTCTGCAGCTCCTGGTGTTCTCTCACACAGCACAGATCACTTCAGCCTCTGGCACTTAATGCTTATATAGTAATCAGTACACTGGCTTCCTGCTCCTCCTCTCTCTTGCCTCAGCTTTTGGCTTCCAATCCTCCAATCACCAGCTACTCCCCCCCCAGTGTTACAGGTACACAACGTTCCCACCTTCAATCTTTCTCTTTCACTTTTTCTCTTTTTACTCCTGCTGAACTATTACAGTGGCACTCTTTTTCCCTCTCCACTCCCATCCGCAGACACCGCTCTCGGCTTCTGTCTAGACACCGCTGCCCAGATACCGCTCTCAGCTTCTCACCTGACCGCTGTCAGCTGTTCCCCAAATGTTCTCAGTCCGCTCCACGGAACAATCTCAGCAGAGACACTCTCTCAGCAATCCATTTTCTCTCTACTTAGCAGCACACCCCATCAATCCGCGACCTCTGGCAGCTCACCTTGGCAACATCCTGTGGTGCTGAAAGGGAGCTCCTGACTTGCGCTTAAACCTCCTCTCCATGTGGATCAGTTCCAGTACAGTTCTGGTTGTATCGCACACACTGCTGGAACTGTCACTGTTTTTTTTTTGTTTTTTTAACTTTATGTGGAGTGTACAAAGTGTACACTCCCATCAGGTACCCGAATAGCAGTGTGGTGCCCCGCGATGGGATCCAGTGCACTGAGATAAAATGCAGTATATTTGGAAGTTATCACAGCGCACAGCCCATCACAACTGCATTGTTATGTGAATGAGACACATAGAAAACAATTGTTTTCTATGTGTCCTAGCGTTGACCTGCGTTGATCCAGTGTGGGACAGAGCTGGTCACCGCATTTTGTGTGAACGGGCCCAGACACATCCATACTGTACATTCACATACACAAACTCAGATACATACTGTGACAGAAGCCTCCGTTACTCTGTTATTTGGAGGGGGCTGCAGGCCTGCCTCCTTCCCCACTGACTATGAACCTTGGCTGTGGAGGGGGTTCTATTGATTGGGAGAGGGGTTTGCCATGGTTCTTTGGGCTGTGTGGGACTCTTTATTTACGCTCCATGTATCAGGAGAACCCCAGAGACCTATTTTCCATTTATGTGGGAGGTATATGGGGAAGCCTATATTTCCCTATACCCCAGTATTCTGCCCTGGACCATGACTAGTGTAAGACCTAGGCTCTCCTTCTTAAACGACCCTGCTACGCCACCACCCCCTGTACACTTCCTTATTAAATAATAGACCACACAGAATTTGGATATAAATTGGCTGTAGCAGCCCTTTATTACAATACTGTAAAAACATAACAAATCTATATAAACCTTCTGTTACTATACACTGAGTGGCCAGATTATTACGACCACCCCATCAGTACTTCGTTGGGCCGCCTCGTGACTCCACGGGATGATGAAAGGTGATGCGAGGAATCTGACACGGCACTGTTGCCCTTCTGTTGTCTTGTACCAGTCTTGCCCCTCCCCCGTTCTGCCCTAACATTGACTAGTCGCTGACGGCCACAATTCGCACGTTCAGACCCAGATTTTCGGCTGACAGTCCGGTCTTTAAACACTTTAACAACAGCTGCTCTTGAACATGTAACGAATTCTGCTGTTTTGCTGATACTTGCTCCATGGCTCCGAGCGCCAACAATCATCCCACGTTCAAAGGCTGTTACATCGCGTTGTTTCCCCGTATCTTCAGAAACAAATCACTTCTACTGTCGTGCTAACCAACCTGCTTCCCTATTTATAATGGTCTGGCCCTCTAGCAACTTCAGCGCCAAATTATAGCTAATTTGCCTACAAACGTCAGGTGGTCATAATAATCTGGCCACTCAGTGTATATACCCATGGACACACACATATGACTGGAGGTCCGTGAAGGCCCCGTTACCCTAAAACATCAATCTCTGCATACCTATCACCAAGGCCCCTAGCCGCAACACACCGAATCAGGGACAACCGCCGAATTGCTGCGGAGACCTTTTACACCTGTTACTGTCAACCATGTCTGC
Organism: Nanorana parkeri; assembly: GCF_000935625.1. Taxonomy (NCBI): domain Eukaryota; kingdom Metazoa; phylum Chordata; class Amphibia; order Anura; family Dicroglossidae; genus Nanorana; species Nanorana parkeri. The sequence goes on along the minus strand of NW_017309096.1, from coordinate 75,793 downwards.
TGACACCGCCCCCACGAGGACTGCGCACCAAAGACGAGTCCTCACACACCACCGTACCACCAAACACTTGAAGCCCCTCCTGTACCACCTATGACTCGGCCAATCAGGTAAGTGACCCCCTTTTGTTTAAGTAAAAACCTTGACCCTTCCTCTTCTTGATACCATGTCCACTCTGTCATGTAGTCCCTCCGCCTATTTCTTTTCTGTCTTTTGCTCCGTGACTATCTGACTGTGGACTTGTATTGGGAGACCCCTTCTATGGTTCCTCAGTCACCCCTGATGCTTATAAAACAAAAAGAACAAACGTGAGGGCGCAAAGCTGAAGGGGCTATATGGCTAAGTTAGACATTGTGAGAGGAAAAACGGAAGGAGATGAAGCACTTACTTTGAGTGGATCTCAGGACCAGATGAGGACCAGTCTGTGGGGAGGATCATGAAGTCCAGGATATGTATTCATAGGAGGAAAAGCGATGGTGAGGAGAGAGGAGAGGGGTGGACGGGGGAGCGGGTAGTGACACACGAATTTCGTCCGTGTCCCCGCGGCTGTGATGGGAAGTGCAGGCGATGTGCGGAGTAGCGTCTGGCTGGGCTGCTGTGGCAATGCGTTTCGAGGATACAACCTCTTTATCAAGCTCAATAGGAAACTATATAAAGAGGGTGTATCCTCGAAACGCGTTTCTCCCGAACCTCCACTCACGACCATACTGACCTAATCACCCTTCACCCTACCATCATCCCGGCCGACTTTTCATCCAACATCATCATCACGGCCCGGGCATCGGGCAAGTCTCGGTCCACATACAGATCGAGCCTCTCCACCCGCAGCTGCAGCCACAGCAGCCCAGCCAGACGCTACTCCGCACATCGCCTGCACTTCCCATCACAGCAGCGGGGACACGGACGAAATTCGTGTGTCACTACCCGATCCCCCATCCACCCCTCTCCTCTCTCCTCTCCATCGCTTTCCTCCTTGAGATGAGCAGCCCCAGGCAGCATACCAGCCTTCATTGAATACATATCCTGGACTTCATGATCCTCCCCACAGACTGGTCCTCATCTGGTCCTGAGATCCACTCAAAGTAAGTGCTTCATCTCCTTCCGTTTTTCCTCTCACAATGTCTAACTTAGCCATATAGCCCCTTCAGCTTTGCCCCCCCCCGTTTGTTATTTTTGTTTTACAAGCACAGGCACTCCTCCTGTCTCCCAGGGCCGCAGGCTAGGTAGAGTTACATAATTCATTTCCCCAGGTCCCATCCGAGAGCGCTGTCCGTGCTATCCTTGTGTGCCCTGATGCTTATGCCACCCTGTGCCCTTTATAATTACAGGGTGTGGGTTCATCAGCACATGAGGGGTTAACTCTGGTTCAGTTTAAGAGTAATGCGATTTACTGGAATCAGGGTGGATACAGGTTTCCCGGCATCAGCTATTATTTGTATTCGCTGTTGTAATTAGGTTTATGTGACAATTAATCACTTCCAGGTTTCTAGGTGCAAAGGAGTTCTCCTGGAGTGCAAAGGCCTTGCCCTATGTTCGATTGTCTATTTTTTTTCCTTCATTTCATTTCCTCCTGGGACTTGTAACGTGTGTCATCCCTATCTAGGGGGAAGGTTTTCTGTATAAATACTATGCTGTTTGTCAATGAAGTCACTTCTTGGTTTTACCCTAATTAGGGATGCACCGATACCGATACTAGTATCGGTATCGGTGATGATGGCAAGTATTTCTGGCGAGTACTCGTACTCACCCAAATGCTCCAATGCCTAGCCCGATATCCGTGCTTCCGGTATCAGGAAGCCGGGCAGCGAGTCATTACACGCGTAATTAGGAATGTCCCGATACCACTTTTTCAGGCCCAAGTACAAGTACAAGTACATCCCCTCATGTACTTGCCGATACCAATTATCGATACTTTTTCTTAAAGGGACAGGTGACTTTAAATGATCCATAGTACAACTACATGTTATGTACTATGGATCATGGTTTAACCTATTCATGTTAGCAGTGGAGAATTGTAACTCTATTGCTGGAGTGTAGTGGAGGTGTGTGCTGTATATATGCACTATATATACATTACACACGTCCAGTACACTATACATTACAGCCAGCCCCATCCCAGCTACCCTTACTCACAGTTTCACTCCGATCCCCGTAGCCTCACGCGATGCCTCTTGTAGTCGGCGCTGGGCAGGATCGCTGCATCGCATCTCGGTGCTCAGCTTGTGGGAGGTGCTCACAATTCTGTCCTACTAACATGAATGGGTTAAATCATGATCCATAATACATATACAGCACATACGTCCAGTACACTGCAGTAATAGAGTTACAATTATCCCCTGCTAACATGAATAGGTTAAATCATGATCCATAGTACATA
>NW_017309096.1:35233-73181 GCF_000935625.1 Nanorana parkeri | reverse complement strand
CAGTTTTCTGATTGGCCAAAAAGCCACAAAAAAAATATCGGCACTCATACTCGATACCGAAAAACCAGTATCCCGGCATACCTAACCCTAATATATACTAGTGTAGCGCTTACCCCGTAAGGAGCCGCTGGAATAAACAAATTCTTCTGTTTCACCTCTATGATAGACCTTTCATAATGGATCCACAACACACAGCGCACCTTGTGAGATGTTGCAAAATTTTTACTAAGCAGATGACGTATTACAATGAATGTGAATAAAGATGACAATAAGAAGATAGTGCCGAGATCACTGGCAGCAGGAGCGGCACAGAGCATTCTTATCATGAGATCTCTTTCCTCCCTCTCCCTCCCTCCCTCTCCACGGGGAGGCTGCAGCTTACCAGGGAACTACAGAGCTGCTGGCATGTTACAGCAGATGATCAGAGACCGCTTGCGTGTTACATGAGATAATCAGAGACCGCTTGCATGTTACAGCGGATGATCAGAAACTGATTGCATGTTATGTGAGATGATCAGAGACCGCCGGAATTTTACAGCAGATGATCAGAGACCGCTGGCATGTTACATGAGATGATCAGAGACTGCTGGCATGTTACAGCAAATTATCAGAGACCGCTGGCATGTTACATGAGATATTATAGGCTGCTGGCATGTTACAGGAGGTGGCCAGAGACTGCTAGCATGTTACACCAGTGAACATGCTCAGCTGTCATTATTATTATTCTATGCAGTGGAAGTGGTAGGTGGCAGATTCTCCACACATTTACCCTAAAAGGAGAATTATAGGGAGAGTGAAATGCGCTCATCCCCATAGTTAGAGCCAACGTGTGACTCTGAAGCTGTCACACATCGGCTCTGTACAACAAGAACTGAGTGATCACAGACGTCTGATCGCGGCATTCCCGATCATCTCCCTGAAGAGAGCGGTGACTGTAAGTCACCACTCCCACCAGAAATTCTCAACTCTCCGTTCCTCTAGCGCTCACTGGAGGGACAGATGGGGGAGGGGGCTGGCAAAGCTGGCTCCAGCTCTAGAGAGGTAGAGCCAGCTGTCAATCAGGCAGTGGGGTGGATCCTGACAATATTGTTGAGATCTTTCCCAGCTGCAGCGCGGCTCTGTTCTGTCACCATATAGCGGGCAATATTGCATTGCATGGCAGAAAATGTTTGCCCAGGGTCCAATCAATATTAAAGACGGCCCTGGGTGGCATGGCTACTAGAAATTTACAGGGTTATTCACAAAGCTGCCGAATGCAGGCCGAGTTAATAACCGAGCCGAAGTGAAGTGAGCCGAACGCTGTTTGACTGTTCAGCCCTACATCGGCTATCTTTGGCTGCCTTCGGTCAGCCGAACATGCTCAGCATGTTCGGCTGAGCCGACGTGCCGAGGGACTTCGACTCAGCCAATCCAAAATCTGGATCGGCTGAGCCGAAGATCCGGCAGCTCACTCGCTGCCGTTCGCCCCCTATTCTCCACGGTGGGGAGCAGAATAGAAATAAATGTAAATAAAAGAAGAACAAAAAAAAGGTTTAAAAATTATTTTAATAAATGTAAAAAAAAAAAAGTTAAGAAAATACAAAAATTTTTTTTAAAGAAATGAAAAAAAAGTTTCAAAATTAATTTAAAGAATGTAAAAAAATAGGAAATTTTACAAAAAGTAAAGAAAATAAGAGAGAAAATAAAAGAATTTTAAGGAAAAAGTAAAAAAATAAAAAGACGCACGCCGACCACACGTGAGTGGCATTCGGCTCGGCTGTTCTGCAGCAGAATAGAAAAAAAACGTAAATAGATTTTAAAAAAATGTTTAAAAATGATTTACATAAATGTAAAAAAAACTTACAATTAAAAAAAAAGTTAACAAAATAATAATTTTTTTTTTTAAAGAACAGAAAAAAAAAACAGCGTGGAGTCCCCCTCCCAAACCATATCAGACCCCTTAGGTCTGGTAGGAAAGTTAGGAGGGACCCCATAAAAAAATAAAAATAAATAAAGTGTCTGTTGTTCCCCGATAAAGTCATATCAGGCCCCTAAGGTCTGGTAGGAATTTTAAGGAGGAACCCCACCCCCAAAAATGGAGAAAAAAAAAGAATTAAGAACCCTAGGAAGGAACGGGGACAAAACATCTTTGTACTGCTTGTAGAATTTAGCTGTAAACCCGCCTGGCCCTGGACTCTTACCTGCTGGCACCGACCCAAGAACCAAATTCAGTTCATCCATGGTGAAAGGAGACTCCAAGGCCTCTGCTACCGAGTCATCCAAAACAGGCAGGGCAGTGTCCTGCACGTAGGAAAACAGTAGGGCCTCTCGAGCCGAGGAAGTCTGGTCTGCCTCAGGGATGTTATACAGGGCTTCATAGAACTCCGCAAACGCCTGGTGGATCTCTGAAGGGGAATCAACAAGTGCATCAGAAGATGTCTATGTCTGTGTCATGTGATACGAAGGTGCGAGAGGACTAAGGGTGTAAGGTCCTAGCCAGGGCCATTGAACAGTAACAAATTCTGTTTTTCTTTAATTATTCTGTTTTTTATTTTGTTCTAACATGTTGGTGTTCTATCTTTCACTTGGATGTTATGAGTTGCACAGAGTAAATACAGCTGGATAAAACAACAACTGGGCCTGTCTTCATTTCAGGCTGCAAAGTAACAAAATGTGATTCTTTTCTCTACCCACTGTAGCTTGGTGTCATCTGCAAACACAGAAATAGTACTTGCAACTAAGGATGCACCGATACCGGTATTTTGGTATCGAGTACCGATACTTTTTTTCGGTACTCGCCGATACCAATTACCGAGTAACGGAAGTCCCATTCAGGAAGCCAGGCGGCGTGTAATGACTCGCCCCCCGGGTTCCTGATTAGCCGGGAAGCCGTGCAGCGTGTAAAGACTCGCCACCCGGCTTCCCGATTAACAAGAAAGTCCTGAAGCTGTCATAGTGGTAGATGGACTCAACCATGACATCCGCACAGGTAAGTGGTGTAGAAAGTAACTGCGATATAAGGCCAGATCCAAAACCAAATACGCCCAACCTAGGACTTTTCAGTATCTGAGACTTCCAAGAGTGTTAATCTCTTGGTCCCCCACTGCACCCCAACAATCTCTACGTCACCTCTAATACTTCTAGGTCGCCTCTCACAATGAGCATGAGGAATGTTAAAACCAGAGATATTGAAATATGTATGTGTGAACCTTAAATGATGATTGATTTTCTATATTTTAATCTATCCAAGTTTGGAGATTCAGTTTTTTACTGTACTGCTGATTTTGAGTTTACAATTGGTAATCAATCAGTAAGCCTGACAGGCAGACGTAAGTATAGTTGTAACAGTTGTTGGGAATGTTCAAAGAAGACTATGATGCCCAAAATGGGATACAAGGAGAACACATGACTCAGCTACTAGAGTATGGCACTCACTTATGCTAATCAGAAAGACTTTTAAGGTAAACATCACATAGGTTATTTTAAAGTAAAAGCGTGGATAAAAGGATGAGGGATGATCCTTCAAGGGACACACACACACTCACTCACTCGCTCACTCACACACAAACACACGTGCACAGCATCACACAGACACAGACACACACACACACACACACACCCACACTGAATAGACAGACACCTGTTAGATCTATTTTTACTTACTAAAGCCACGTTTCCTAAGCATCTTATAGATTTCTGCTGTAAGATATACTATATTTTGTAATCATCAAGCATCTTATAGACTCATTCTGTAAGATATACCATATCCTGTAATCATTTGTAACTTTAAATTAAACACATTCTGAACTTTATGCAACAACGGAAACAATCATCTATTATTGAACTTTTCCACCCTATGCTTCGAGAAAAGGAATATGACAGAAAAAAATCATATTTCGTGTCATTTTTCTTACAAGGAACCTAGATGACCGCTATATCACCTCTCATAATGAACAGGAGGAACCTCTCAGACTTCTACATCACCTCAAATAATGAACAGTAGGAACCTAAACGACCTCTATATTATCTCTCATATAATGAGCGGGAGGAACCCCTTCCCGACCAATCAAGTAGTAATTCGCCCAGTTTCTGGTGGCCCTGTAGGGGTATATTGCCTAGTAGAAAGTCCCTGGTGCTCCAATGAAGAGTACACTGTACAGCCCTTGAACACTTTGCTTGTACAACATAAATCAGACAATTGCTACACAATGATATTTTATTAAATCACACTGATGGCACTTGACTAGCAAGTATATATGAATGCCAGCATTTCAACAACAGCTCACAAAGTATATAAAGGATTAGAAGTTATATTATGAACACAACTTGTTCTAAGCAGTCCCAGCCTGCAAGAACTTCTTCCAAACACACGAGTCACAGTCAAACTGCCTGCTATGTCCACCAACGGAAATTGAAGATGGTTCTCCATGGGGTCATGTGGTATTTAAAGGAAAAACACCCCAAATATAGAAACTGCAGCATGTGTGGACAACACAGTTACTTTAAAATTAGACATTGTATAAAATGAATACAAAGCAGATGATTTATTTTATTTTAGAATTGTCAGTCCACAAAAAAGTGATATTTGTAGTATTTGCAGGTGCTGGTTGTGAAGACATGGTCATCAGTTTATGGGTAATGTGTGGGTTATTTTTAAGTATGTTATAATTTGTAACCCCGTGTTATCTCTCTTTGTACTGCGAAGGAGCTCAGGACAATGACATTCTCCTGCGTCTGTCCAGACTCCTGCAATGGCTGTCTGGAGGTCTTTAGCAGCTGGACCCCTGCTGGGTTGTGCAGTCAGAATGTCTGGGGAGGGCAGGGTGGATGTGATGTGATTATAATCTTCTCTGGTCACTTTCTGTATAAAAGGTTGTACAGTTTCTCAATAAATCAGATATGTTTCTCCCTACACTTGGTTTCAACTAGTGACTGGGTGGACTCAGAACTAAAGATCACTTGGTTGCAGTATCTCCTCAGCAAGGAAGAATACAGCGGTGGATGGGGGTCCATCACACTGGTGGCCAGATTTACTCATTGTCTTCCTGTATCACTTGGGAATGCAATTGGTGAGATCTCTACACAAACATTTCTACCCAGGCATCCCTGTACCATTGACATTGCTTCACCTGTTGTAGCAACAGGCATCTCATTAAATTGATGTACTCTCCACCAAGAAAATAAAATAAGGTGGAGAGTGAATTCTTTTTAAATGGTTGTGGCAGAGGTGAGGAACTGGGAACATGGGTGCAGAAATGTGAATCATTTACCTACAGTTTAAATATCATGTTTTTATGGACTGACCATTCAAGTTGTATCATCTAACAGGATCATTACATTGTTATAAAAGTGTCTTCAGTTAAAAGAAATATCAGACGTGAATATCCCCTTTAAAGTGTATCTAAAGCTAAAGCACATTTTATAGTATTGGATAGAGCAGGGAATGCGTAGGACCCTTGCCAGTTTTCTTTGTTCTTGGTGTCCCATTGGAGAACTTGCTCTTCACTTCTGCCCTGTAGACAGAGGAGATCTCTTTAAAGTGAAATAAATTGTCTGTTAGGCAGTTGTCCCCATTGGAAGATTTCTCATGACCCCTGGTCACAACTCATAATTGTAGATGTTCTCTCAATTTCAGTCCTAGTGACAATGGTCCTAGGACAAATGGGGTGAATCCCCACAATAGGGACACAGACATAAAAAAACTGACAATGGTTCAAACTTTTGCATTCCATCCAAAAAAAAAAAAAAGGTTTTGTCTTTGAAGGTCAGTGAAGGTTTTCTTTATCCAGATCATGGGATAGCTAGTGGTAGTTACTGAAACTCAATGGACTTATTTTGCAACATTGAAGTCATTTCAAAGTTTCTCCAAAGCCACTTTTTAAGTTCTAATGAGCGTCAGGAAAATACCCCAGAATTGATTTCCACACAGGTAGCCCAGACACCTTCATCCAGTCACTATGGAATGTGCAGCTGTTGATTGTCCAAGAACAAGATTGAAGGTATGACATTTGTGGGACCATCTACGTCAAACTGGGACAACCGTTCCTGAACAGGGGTAAGGGCCTTTAACACCATCTGTCCTCCAATATAATGCCATTTTAACATCTCTACCCAGCAGTTTGACAACAATTCACACCCTTAGCTATGCAAATCAAAGGATTGATGATAATCCTTCGATTCATATGGCTGAGGGTGTGAATTGTTGTCAAACTGCTGGGTAGAGTTGTTAAAATGGGAGGCTGATGATTATGAAGCCTTCCTGACACCATGGATGAGATTATGCAAATAGAACAGGGTGGTTCCACAACTTTCACACCTCCCATGATCAATCAACATTTGCCTTGACACATTCCTTGGTGGATTGGATCAACGTGACTGTGCTACCTGTGTGGATGTAAATGTTGGGGTATGTTCCTACACGCAACAGAACTGTAGAAGTGGCTTGGATAAGCTATAAAACATCTTCAATATTACATAACAAATCTGTTTGAATGCGACTAACTACTACTAGCTCCCCTTTGGCTTTAGATACACTTTAAGAACAGGTTGATGTATAGCAGCAAAAAATCTGCATGCCCTTTATTACAAATACCCAGGTATATGTGGACACACCAGTGCTATTTGCATCTACTTCAATTTCATTTCCTGATCAAGGATCCGAAACTTTGGCAGATCATCAAATGTATTCATATTTGCCATAATTTAAGCTTCTCTTAAGGTTCTTATGTCAGAGCCACATTTGGTGAATTGTACCGAGAGGATATACCTTGAGTTCCTCTAAATATTTTGTTAAAGAATGTAAAGTCTAAATTTCAAAAGTCTTTTGCAACGACTTTCGACGTTGTGTCCTTTGAATCTCCTTCCACCTACAGCACCTTTGAAAGGTTCCTGTTGTATGTAAATGTGGACAATGATGGTTTCATCATTTCCCACCAGTGGTAATATGGGTGGGAAAGACAAATTAATTTTATATCAGATGGAGGATCTTGAAAATTGGAGAGAACGAGAGAGTCATCTCCTGGCCTCTGTACAGGTCAAATGGTTCCTCTGGTTCACTTGGACTTCTTGGCGTTGGCTTTCAGCTGGCGGGTTCGAATCTGGCGCAGTCGTAGAATGAGCTCTTTGGGCAATTTTCCTCCTTTAGCCAGCAGTTCCCTCAGACGTTGTTTGGGTGTTTTGGAGATGTAAAAATCGCAGATGGTGGCTCGGTCTTCATAAGAGACGTGACAGGACTTGGTAGATGAGTGATAGCCCTCAGCCTTAGCGGTGACCTCATAGTCTCCTGGGTTGAGAAGCCTCCAGTAGTCTCCATCAACAGCTAAAAAAAGAAGACAAATATTTTTTGTGAACCTTTGTAGCGCCCTGCTAATAAGAATGCTAAAATATATCTATAGTCTTTGTTCAGTTCAACTGTTACAGAGCAATCTGTGAAGCTGTGTCCGCCTGTGGATGGGTGTAGTACCACACAGAGCAGAGCAGCCAATGAGGATTGCTTTGGGCATTTCCTGTCTCCCAGCCAATCACTGCAGGACAGTGGCAGTGATACATGCTGGGAGAGGAGATAAATGCAGAATGTGGCTGATGCAACGCTCTCTTCCCTCCCCCAGCGCCTTCCTGGGGGCAGGATGCCTGCTGCTGAAGAGACAGAAGGGGCTAGGCCTAAGCCTGGGGCCTAGGCCTGGACACTGGGGCCTGAGCCTGGAGGCCCAGTGGTCAGCCACTCATGTTAGAGTTGAACCTGAACAAGAACATTGACAGTACTGCTTGCCCAGAAGTTCTCCACACAGATTGCCGGTATGGCTTAAAGGTCCAAGTCTGTGGTGGCAGCAGTTACTTTGCTCTGATTCATGTACAAGGAGTCTACCTCATCCTGGATGTGCCTGACCCTCCCCCTCTCTCCCTGGAGTTTCAGAAATAAAAGAGAATCATCTTGGAGCTATTGTCCGGACTTCAATGTGTCGGTAACCACTGGAAGTGGTAAGTGCTTTTGGAGCAGCCATGTGTTTTAATAATCCTTTGGGGGTGAGCGCTACACCTTACACCAATATTATCTTGTAATAGTTTTAGATGGGATGGGAAGGGTTAAAACTTGTGTAGCACCCTGTAGACAGGAGTGCTTTATATTTATTTATTGTCAGATTGTAATCAGTCTGATGCTGATTTGTAATCTATGCTCGTCTGTTTCCCCTAATCAGTCTGTCATCGTTTGCCTTTGTCTGCTGCTGGGTGTACCCTGGCCACAGAGCAGAACAGCCAATGAGAGATTGCTATGAGTAGGTATGTCTCCCTAGCCAATCACTGGGTGGTTAATGGCCAGTGGTGCATGCTGGGATAGGAGATAAAAACCTGGGGTGGACCATGTAAGCTCTCTCTTCCTCCCTGGGCCCTGCCTGGTAAGAGGCTGCTATGGAATGTCTGAGATGGCTAGGCCTGAATCCTTGGGACTAGCCATGTGCTTACACCGAGGCCTGAGTCTGTGGCCCAGTGGTTAGTGCTGATGACAAGGATGAAGATGACTGGTGACTTCTAACTCAAGTACTGCTGTGCCAGGTGCTCTTCACACAGATTGCCATGTCTAAAGGGTCCTAGTCTGTGATGGCAGCAGCTACTGTGTCCTACCACTTAAAGGAGTCTACACCAGCCTGGATGATCATGACCATCAACCTCTCTCCCTGAAGTTCATCAATAAAGTTCCTCAGAATCATATCTACAGTCTGGACCTCAATTTTATCAGTCACCATAGAGGGTGGTAAGTGCTAATGGGAGTAGTGAACCTAAATACCCCTAGACATGGAGATTACTGAGCTGCAGTAACCCATAGCAACCGACCCTAGGACCAAGGTATTCTCACTCTCAAGGTGTGCTGATGTGCTGTGGATCCATTATTGAGGCATATCACAGAGGAAATACAGGGAGACCCATTGCACTATTGTATGCTATCCCTTAGGGGGAGTGCGCTACATTTGCATCAGGTCTTTTATTGTCACCTGTGTTCCCAATAGGTATATTTACCCCCACTTTCAGTTCTGATACCTGGGGCTAAAAGACCTGGGACTTGATGGGAAATCTCTTAAATGGGGAAACCAGTACAGTTGGGGAGGGGGTGTTCCTCCTGCTCATCATGTAGGGTGATGTAAAGGTCTGAGGGGTTTCTCCTGCTTATTATGAAGGGTGATGTAGAGGTCTGAGGGGTTTCTTCTGCTCATTATGAGAGGAGATATAGAGGTCGTCTAGGTTCCTCCTGTTCATTATTAGAGGTGACGTAGAAGTCTGAGGGGTATATGAGAGATAAGATAGAGGTAATCTAGGTTCTTCCTGTTCATTATTAGAGGTGACGTAGAAGTCTGAGAGGTTCCTCCTGCTCATTATGAGAGGCGATATAGCGGTGATCTATGTTCCTCATGCTCATTATGAGAGGCGACCTAGAAGTGAAGTATTAGAGGTGACACAGAGACTTTTGGGGCGAAGTAGGGGACCAAAAAATCAACACTCTTGGAAGTCTTAGATTTGGAAAAGTTCTAGGTTGGGCGTATTTGGTTTGGGATCTGGCCTTAACGCAGTTACTTTCTACACCACTTACCTGTGCGGATGTCATGATTGATTCCATCTACCACTATGACAGCTTCATGAACACCATTATTTGTGTCCTTGTCCCGTACGACACCTTTAATCCCACGATGGACCTACAAATAGAGACAATACCCTTTATATCTGGAAGCGATCTACAGAACAACAGGCATATAGACAAACACTTGGAATATTAATAATTGGCCTTGCTTGCCACAGGATTTGTAATTCCATACAGCTGATCATGTGATCTAGTCTCCTTTTCCAGGCAGAACAGCCAGGACAGTGGACTCGCTTTTCTCTACTTGAGTTCCTGAGCCTTTTCTTACCTATAAATGTCTTGAGTTCCAAAGTGTTTTTTTTTCTTTTGGAGATATCTCAGATCCACTCCTTACATCTATTGGTCCCAGTGCAATCTGAGCCTGATAAAGTTTAAAAAAAAGTGTGTGTGTATATATATATATATCGTGTCTAAAGGAAATTAACATTGTAGCTCCAAGGATATTGACTCAATGTGCCTGTAAGTCAACCTCGGTCACCTGAAGAACGCAATTGCAGAGATTATGCTCCAGATATTCTTATTGAAGTGGTGTCTGCTAAGTGTGGGTGAAAAAAAGAAACTTTGGTTGGTATGCCCATAATGTTATTTTTGGTCTGCATCTTAATGTAGGAAAAAACAACCCATCATTATGATGCTTATTTATGTTATGACCACTTACAGAATCGTGTGCATTCCTATTGCTGGGCAAGATCTTTCTTCCCCCTCCTTTCTCCAAGTGCCGCGGCTCGGCCAGGCCAGCCGAGGACGCAGGCTGGGGATACCCTGGACTTCCCAATCGGTAGTACATCGACTACCTTCGTCACCCGCAAGTGCATGCAGGGATACTGTTGGCTCCCCTGTGGCAACACAACCGTAAGTCACACATTTACTTTTTAACCCTAACCATTCAGCTAGTCACAGCAGGCTGTGCAGCATTCATGTATTTATTAATTGTTATGCAATACCCATTAATTATCTATTCAGGTAGTTGCACTCTTCCTTGTACTGTTTTGATGAATGTGATTTACCGGGTTCCTCTCCCGGTTTTCGAAGAGTTTATGCACACCATCCCCCAACATACCAACGACCAAGCGAGTTGACCATACTACAGTGGAGCGCTTTCCATGCATGTTTGTTTTAGATTGACTATACACCTAGAGGTTTTTTGTGACAGCAGCACACTGATTGGATGGACACATCATGTCTTACACTCAGAAAGAAAGCATGTTCGAAAGCATTTTTCCCAACAATAAACCATACCCTGATATTTCAAAACTGCCCAGACTTCCCCCTGAGACCAAATACATCTATGGTCACCAACCTCCACCACACTCTCCCACATATGAACAAAATATGCGTAAAAACTTTCTAAAACTACGGACTCAAATTATTCTGGAAAGCCAACATTGGTGGGATATATCCTTCCTTGAAAAATATTTAGAACTAGGTATCACCCCGAGAGGACTTCGGATCCACAAAACATGTGATTTTTTGGAGCAGGATCTGGCTTCTAACTGGGATCTTTTGGCGGAGTTCTGCACAAAAAAAATGGATTGAACTCATTATCACACAGAGAAAACGTAAACTTAAACATAGTACTAGGACTATGCAGGAATTATATACCACCATCAAAAACTCATTTGGAACATCTTGTTTGTAAAACTCCTGGATAGCGAACTTAGAACACAAGACCAATAGTCATGAACACAATATTATTAAGTCAAAATCCAAAAAACTTTGCAGAGACATTGCAGATTATAATCTTAACAGAGTTTTTAGTTGGAAACAGACGTCTCGACGTCACTCCAAACACCAACCCAATCCAGTCCCCCTTTTAGCCATAAATCCAGTACCGTCCAGCAGAGTCGCCGAACTCGTATGGGATGAGGAGTCTCTCCAATTTAGATCTAGACTGGCTCAGAATATTGTGTATTAAACAAACATTAAGCAAAGAAAGCCGGTTGCCAAAAAGAGTCCTATTATCCCCCCACTTTCTACCCACCTGGGTACGGAGAGAACCAATATACCCACCCACGGACCATCCCCAGTAATGGTAGGGGAAATCACGGATGCAATAACCACAGCAACTCACATACAACTCTGTGACAACCCAATAGAAACCATAGATACAACCACAGCCACACATGATACTTCCACCATTGGCACGTTAGAAGATTTGTGCCCAGAACTTCAGAATATAACACACACTCAGCAACCAAACAGTTTAACAAATTATTTTTTAGTCCTCTAATGCCTCAAAATACCAAAAGAAAAAAACGAGAAGAGGGATTAGAGGAGGAAAAAACAGCCAAAATGCCAAAAAAGAAAAGTAATTACAAAGAAGTCCACAATAAAAATCTTCAATCTATCTAAACACTGCCTCACTCCGAGTGAAATATCATTACTGAACAAAGGTCTGAACTTTGCTCCTGATACAAAACCTGACCCGTTCACTCTCTTTAAGGATTTAAATAGATTCATTAGGCTTTTGACCCTCCGGAGACATTACTCCACCTCCACCGTTAACACCTTAGTCGCAGATGTCCCCTCTAATATCCCCCATGATATAGAGGTAGCATTGGACACTCTCGAATCTCATGATGGAGATATTTTACAAACACTCTACGAACTAGCCGACCAAAACTCCACCTTAGACCTGGATCTTGAATCCTTTCTAAATCCCGAAATAACACATACCAGTTTTAGACCAAAATCCACTTTTTTTCCGACGCATTCCAAGGGACCTTTCATAGACACTTTTTACCATGTGGTCTATGCGGATCTGCTTGAAATATGTGAAAAAGCAAAACACCACCATAATCTCACCCCCCTTGAAAACAAAGCGCTTAAAGACCTTGAATCCAATCACAGCATTGTAATCAAGCAAGCTGACAAGGGAGGAGGAATAGTTATTCAGGATCGCACCACATATATACAAGAGGCCCAGAGATTTCTGTCGGATTCAAATACCTATAAACTCCTCTCAGCAGACCCCCTACCAAGTTTTTCTAAAGAACTTGAGGGTCTAATCAGCCCTGCGTACGAGAAAGGCATTATCAATAAAAAAGAGAAGTCCTTTTTACTAGCCAAGTACCCCAACACGCCGTACTTTTACCATCTCCCGAAGATTGATAAAGACAGCAATAATCCCCCTGGACGACCAATTATTGCAAGTACTGACAGTCTGACAAGTGGCCTTTCCAAATATATTGACCATTTTCTGCAACCAATAGTAACATCACTTCCATCCTACATGAAAGATTCTGGACATCTGATTAACATCCTATCTACGTACACATGGGACCCCAATTACAGCTGGGTCTCTCTGGACGTAAGTTCCCTTTATACATCCATTCCGCACCGAGTGGGCCTCAGTGCCGTGCAACACTTTCTGGGACAAACATCAATTAATTATAATCAAGCTCAGTTTCTGGTAAATTGCACTGAATTTACTTTGACCCATAACTACTTCTCTTTTCTCGGGAAGCTCTATCTCCAGACCCAAGGGACAGCAATTGGGGCCAACTATGCCCCAAGCTATGCTAACCTGACCATGGGTCACTGGGAAGCACTATACATCTGGGCACGCAACCCCTTTGCCAAGAGGCTCATTTACTATGGTAGATACATCGATGACATAGTAATCATCGGGGATGGCCCTCCTGAAAGTGTTTCAGATTTTGTGACATATTGCAACGACAACAGTTTCGGTCTGCCTTTTACGCATGAGGTCAGCAACACTAGACTAGTGTTCCTTGATCTCGAGCTGTACTTCATTGACCGAAAAATAGTCACCAGCAATCACATAAAACCGACAGGGGGGAACTCATACTTACACTACAAGAGTTGCCATCACCCCCGATGGAAAAAGAATATACCGAAAAGCCAATTCTGTAGGCTAAAGAGGAACTGCACACAGGATGGTGACTATGTCACCTCTAGTCACCTTCTTCTGGATAAATTCAGGGACAAGGAGTACCCGGAGGAACTTATCACCGAGGCATTTCACAATTACTCCAATCATAAACCAACGGAGGAAGGAAAAAAGGACTTCAGTAAAGAGAACTATAGTAATAAAGATATTAGATTTATCACCACTTTCAGCAATAGTTTTAAAGCAATTCAAAAAGTGGTTAATAATCATTGGCATATTCTACAGAAGGACCCTAAACTGGGTCCCAAATTACCTCCCAAGCCATCGATCAATTTTAGGAGAACGAGAAATGTAAAAAATAGGGTGGGACCAAGTAGGTCTTTTCTAGCACCCGAATGTACACCAAAACATTTCCTCTTTGACAATCGGGTTGGCATCTTCCAATGCAGAAAGCCCAGATGCCTTACCTGTCAGTTTATACATCATGGACAATCGCAGTTTACCGACAATCTTAACAAGGTTCATACGATTAGGCAGTTCATCACATGCTCCCATGACCATGTAATCTACGGGCTTATCTGCCCTTGTGGTTTGATGTATATTGGTCGCACTATTCGCCCATTACGGGCCAGGATTGGAGACCATGGGCGTCTGATTGCCAAGGGCGACCTAGAACACAGCACCCCAAGACATTTTGGCATTAAACATCAAAAAAGGATCCAGGACTTGAGAGTATTTGCGATAGAACACATTTCAGCTAGTCACAGCAGGCTTGCAGCATTCACATATTTATTAATTGTTATGCAATACCCATTAATTATCTATTCAGGTAGTTGCACTCTTCCTTGTACTGTTTTGATACATGTGCTCTAGAGATACCTAAAAATGCAAGCCACAGCTGGTGTATGTAATCTGAGCTTCAGTCCAATAACTCTTTAACAATTAGCATCCACTCTGGGGTTGGATAGTTATACTGCTCCTGGTCTTTATCTGTAGAAGTCACAGCTTGGATGGGGATCTCCACAGCTTCTGATAAGCGTCCTTCAAAAATATTGGTGCCAGTGGTGGGAAGTAATAGACAAACCTGTTCCATATAGATGAGCAGGGACTCCTTGTTATTCTCCCACTCTGTTGGAAGCTCCATCTCGTGAGGGAACTTATCGCAGGACAGCTCCACTGTCACTTCAAAGCAGTTGGTGTGAAGGTAACTGAAATCATTCATACCTGGGTGGAGAAGACAGGAAACACTTTGGACATGAAGGAGGAACTGGAGGTGAAATTGGAATTCATATACTATATACGGTGATAGAAGTAGAAGTAAAGTAAGAGAAGGGATATTGTAGCTACTATCTATCTATCTATCTATCTATCTATCTATTGTAAGATAGGGTTTCCGTCCTCAAAACTCAGAAGCTCATCAGGGGGTCATTGCTACAGAAGATAGATTTCATTTCTGACCTGACAGGTTCTCTTTAATAACATGTAAATGGGAATGCTCACAGCTCAGTTTGTACTCACTTCCGGCCACGGTGTGCCAATTTGCCCCGTTGATGATGTTCCCGACTCTTATAAAGTCGTCATAGTGACAGATGCGGCGGTTATCTTCCGCCATGACGCGGTGGCTCGAGGCGTAGGCTGTGGCCAACCAGCGAAACATGGAGTCATCTGGGGTCGGCGTCAGTTCCTTGGCCATCCAATAGGAACGAGCCATGTCGAAGGGGTAGGAGACCACCAGTTCTCCTCCATGAAGGTTCGCGCTGAGGACAAACGGGATTTTCTGCATCCAGTCAATGATGGCGCGAGTCTCTGGGGCCACCTGTGAATTCATAAACCATTATCTAAGGACAGCAGAGATTTCCCAGTATGCATCAATGACTTGTCATTGGTCCAAAGTATTAATATGACCCTAACTACATAGTTATGAATATATGACACTATACCTTTAAGTTAAAGTGACAGTATCATGACTTTTGCCCTCGACTTTAATCTTTTCCCTTAACCATATATTATTCTTATTGTTACTCTGTACTGTTGCAATACAGACATTGTAACATTGTAGAAATAAACCCTGCAACATTTCACTTATTTCAGAATTTCAATAAACATGGCGGCAAAGATAAAATATTCATATGTACTAGTTCATATTTTTTCTGATTTAGGGATTTTTTTAAATAGTTTTTTGAAGATAATTGAAGGAGGTTCACTATAAAAGTCCAGTCCCCCGTCAGATAATATATCCTGCAGATATTACTTTGTTACTGACCGTGGCATTTTCCAGGGTGTAATACTCCGGGATGGGGATGTAGTGATTGGGAAACTCCAGTTCATTATCCTCCGCATCCCACAGCGGATTGTTCAGATCTGCAAAGTTGTGGTTCAGGTCCAGTCCTTGGTAGTTCCAGCGACCGATGCCCCAGCCAGAGAGCTCCGAGCCCTAAAGAGGGGGCACAGGAAGTCAATACATAGACGGCGCCTGGAAGCACATACATACAGTAATCCCGTTGGGTTTTGTGAGCATTTAAAGTGAAGTAAAAAAATAAACAAACAAAAAACGAATAACACTCATTAGAACTGAAGAAGTGGCTTGGAGAAGCAACGAACCATTACAAGTCCTGTTGAAAGTGACCGGCTACTACTAGCTATTAGACGTGCGATTCGTTTAGTTCCGAATTGAAATTCGGACGAATTTTCGGAAAATTCAGACATTCGGATGTATCCGAATTCCGAATTATATAACACATATAACGAATTCAAACCAATCCGAATTTCCGTTTCCGAAATTCGTTAGCGGTAGTTCGTTCGAATGTTCATTTCGTTTTCGTTTCTTATTCGTTTTGTTCGTTCGTTCGTTGCAGCAAAGTGACATTGGAGAAGGAGAAAAACATTTTTTCCCCCTCAAATGTCACTTTGCTGCAAACGAACGAATGAATGAACAAAACGAATAAAAAACGAAAACTAAACGAACGTTTGAACGAACTACCGCTAACTAATTTCGTCCGAATCCGAATTCCGACAGTGCACATGTCCACTAGCTATACCATGACCTGAATCGCCTGATTTTAATTTTTAGTGGACAGTGGAATCTACCTGTACCTGGCAAAACTTGTTACAATTAGGGATGCACCGATACTAGTATCGGTATCGGTGCCGATACCGAGTATTTGGGCGAGTACTCGTACTCACCAAAATGCTCCCGATGCCTATCCCGATACCTCTGGTATCAGAAAGCCTGGCGGCAAGTCATTATACACTGCCTGGCTTTCTGATTGACTGGGACGCCGCCTTCATGCTCTAACTTGGGGGAGGCTCCCTCCTAACATTCCAACCAGATCTAAAGGCTCTGGTATGAATTGGGGGGGAACCTCACGCTTTTTTAAATCTTCTGCAGAGCTGTAAAAAAAAAAAACATTTTTTTTTTCTAATGTCAATTTCCTGCAACAAAATTTCGTCCAATAAACGAAATTTCGACCGGACTACCGCTAACGAATTTCACCGAATCCCGAAACGAATTCAATTTCGGACCCGAATCCAAAATAATGCAAAACCTGAATCAAAACGAAACTAAAGTAAACACATTTTTTGCTGGTGCACATGTCTACTGACCGTCGGCTTTACAAAAGAAGTGATCAGGTGACTCAGCTGTCGCCCTATTGCTTCTCCGGGCCCGTAAACAGGCCGCCCACCCCCGCCGCCATGTTTGCCAGGCTCTGCTGCCCCTCCTACGGGCCCGGGACTGGCTTCTGGAGGGAAGCTGGGGAGGGGATCGGTGAACATGCGTTTACTGATCCCCTCCCCGTACTATGAGACCGGGAGCGATGCAGATTACATCACTTCCGGTCCCATAGCTGTGAGTGCTGGGCTCCTGAAGCCCAGCCAAAAGCTATTGAAGTGCGATCTGCACTTCAATAGCTTATTTCAAGTGTAAAGGTGACACTAGAGGTCTTTTGGACCCCCAGCATCACCTTAAAGAGTACCTGTCACTGCCAATCTGCTATCACATGGGGGAGCTAAGCCCCCCTATGTGATAGCAATTAAGAAAAGCCTGGCGGCAAGTCATTATACACTGCCTGGCTTTCTGATTGACTGGGAAGCCGCCTCCATGCTCCCATGTCACCAGGGAGTCACCAGTTTTGATAAATGCCCCCCCAGTATATCTGGTTAATAGGTTTTTGCTATAGGCGATCTCCCAAACTTCCCGAAGAAGCTCGTGGCCAAACGCGGTAAAGGCTGGACTCACTGCATGATTTTAAGAGAAACACTATGACAAATAAAAATGCAATATGGATATTGTTTAAAGTTGAGCAATTTATGAAATAGATAAGACTGCATATGATGTGCACTAAGGATGGGCCGAGTGTTCGATTCGAACATGAGTTCGAATCGAGCATCGGCAGTTCGAGCGCTCGCCGAGCGCCGAACTTTATTGGATGTTCGCGGTTTGTTCGACCGCGTACATTCCATAATACAAAATGCCCATTGAAGCTCTGATTTGTTAAAGTCTTGCACCTGACCAAAGGTCAGGTGCAAGACATTGCCCAATCAGGGCTCAGCGGAGGAGGGGCCTGAAGGAGAAAGTTCTCTATCAGGTCCCCCCATGCTGATTGACAGCAGGCGGGTGCAATAGCCAGCTTGCTATTGGCTATTGCATTTTACAATATCCAATAGCAGGCTGGGTATGGCTCCCAGCCTGCAGACGAAGTGGAGGCAGGGGAGTTCGAGTTCGTATTCGAACATTTCGGCCATTCGAATGTTTGAATACGAACCGAACAGGGGGGTGTTCGGCTCATCCCTAATGTGCACCTGTGATCCAGCGGGGCGCTATATCTTGGGATAAGAATCTGCTTTCTGGGATATGTTTTTACATTGGTTTTATGTACACTTCAAATAATTTCATTTAACCCCTTCGTGACGGGAGACGTACAGTGTACGTCTTGTCACTTTGTGCCTATATGACTGGCCACGTACACTGTACGTGACGAGTTATATCAGGCTTTGTAATGCCGGTAACAGCTGATTCTCAGCATTTAACAGTCATTCATTAATGTCTCAGTATTGAGGCATTAATTAATGAAATAATTAAGCTTTTTGTAAAAGCTTCTTCCTTTCAGTAATGAAAGAATGAAGCCGTTACATGCAAATAGAGGACTGCAATTTGCGATCCCGTATTTGACAGCTGAAAATAGCAGAGAGGTAGCAGTGACTCACCTCTCTGCTATTTGTTTTGACAGCTGGAGAGCCCGATGTTTAGATACAATTTATATCTTTTGAGTGAAATGTATCAGTTCTGATCGTCTAGGCACGATCAAAGAGCTTTTAGTGAGATCTGAATCTGACTAAAGTCAGGATCAGTCTCTAAGGTTATTATTAGCTGTTCCTAAGTTTGGATCAGCCTAATAGCCAAAAATAAAATAAAAAAGTTAATTTATCAAGCTGTCATAGTGATTGCTTGATATAAACTGACAAGAAAAAAAAAAGTTTTTTTATTTTATTATTATTTTTTTTACAAAGTGTAAAAAAATTAAAATAAAGTGTAAAACAAAATTAGGAAAATATACATTATATATAAATATATTTTTTATACTATAATTAATATAAAAAAATGCAAAAAAAAAATAATAATAATCAAAACTTGTGAAAAAAGTGTTTTCTTCTAGTTTTTTTCCTCATTTTTTTTATTTTATTTAAACTAAGTGAGGGGTTAGGTACAAATATGTGATATAATTATATAGCCCTATCTGTCCTCTAAAAAACTATATATAATATGTGTGGGTACATTTAGTAAGAAAGTATATTACTGCTGTGGAAGAATCACACAGCAAAAATGTAAAAAATGTGTCAGTCATTTATGAACAGAACCTGAAAACTAGCTCAGTCATGAAGGGGTTAAAAAAAATAAAATAATTTATTTTCCAGTAATTGCTGAGGGACATTTTGTATGCGATTATAACCCGCATATCCGGATGTGACACTATAAAAGCCCCATGGCACTTATTTTGTTGGTATTCAATTATTCAGGGGTGTGGTGTCCTAATTTCCTTTGGTGGCTCAACCAATCTTGTAAACAGCTGAACAAGCACAACACTTCCTTCTTCGATGACATCACCACTTCTGCAACTTCTGCACTATTCACTGCTCATAGCTTAATTGTACCATGATTCTCTCTTTCCCGCACTTCGGATTACATTAACCACTTCCCGGCCGGCCTTTGTAAAAAAAAACGACCGGCCAGGAGCTCTCTAGATCTGAGTGGGCGTCCGCTCAGCCACGCCCCCTCGGGAGCGGGAAAGCCCTAAAGTTTTAAAACAGGCACCGATGCCTGTTAACATACAAGCGATCTGCGGGCTATAGAGCCGGCGGATCGCTTGTATGAGGTCCCGTGATGTGCGCCCCCCCCTCCACGGCTCCCCCCCTCCCACTGTCACGCAGGTCCCGGGTTCCGCTGTGCCCGGTGTGAGCCCAGGACCAGCATAAGGCCTCTGTCACAGGGGATCAGAGGGAGATCGGTACACGACCTCCCTCCGGTCCCCTCTCCGCTGTCAGAATGCGGAACTGATGTATATTACATCACTTCCGCATTCTTCTGTCACTCTCCGGCTTCAGACGCTGGAGAGAAGCTGATGGAGCAGATCTGTGCTTCATCAGCTTCTTCAGGGGGGTCCTGGGTGACATTAGGGGTCTTGGAGACCCCTGATGTCTCCATAAAGAGGACCTGTCACATATTTTGCTATCACATAGGGGGGTTTTCTTAGCCCCCTATGTGATAGCAATAAAGTTAAGTGGAAAAAAAAAATTTAAGTTTCCCCCAAAAATGTAAAGTTACACATAAAAAAGAATTATTATTATTTTTTTTAAAAGTCCCCCCCAAACATGCAACGGGTGCGCATACGTGCGAAAACGACGATTGCATCCATTGCGCCGCACATGTTACATATCGTCGCGAACGTCGGAATGAGAGCAATAATTCTAGGGCCATCAATCACTGATAACACTAAACTGATGAATGGTAAAAGCTTTTAAAGCGTCACCTATGGTCAATTATGGGTATGGTCGTTTTTAGCGATTTCGCAGGTGCGCTTAATTTTAAAGCTTGACATGTTTGGTGTCTATTTACCTGACCTGACCCCGACTTTTATATTTTACCAAAAATATGTGTAATAATCATTGTTTCCTAACATAGTGAAAAAAAACGTTTTTTTCCCAGAATTTTCAATAATTTTTCCTTAATATAGTAAAAAATAAAACCCCCAGTGGTGATTAAATACCAGCAAAAGAAAGCTCGATCTGTCCCCAAAAAATGGTATAAAATTCATGTCAGTGCAGTGTTGCATGACGGAATAAATGTCAGTCAAAGTACCGCATCGCTGAATACTGAAAAATGGCCTGGACAGGAAGTGGGTTTAACACCACGGTCAGCAAGTGGTTAATATCTTCCGGAAAGCAATATTGGCACCGCAACAGACCACTGCCAACAATCGTTCAAGTCTTTTCCGATCAAGCTAGATCTACACCAACACCGAACAGTCCCCACTTGGTTGTAGCGCTTCTTTCTCTCCTTTTTGTCCTTTTTTTACACAAATCGGACACCCCGGTCTGTACAAATTAGAAGCTGCACATCAAACTAAGACCACCCAGACCCCCTGCCCTCAGAAAGCCCTCATTCACATTGTAATCGGCCCGCACGTACAGCTTTGTGCTGCGTGCACGGCCGTACTGAGCAGCTCCCTGGAAGGACACGTGCAGCGTGTGATTAGTACGCGGCCCCCGTCCTTCTCTATGGGACTACGCGGCGGTGCGCCCCCCTAGGCTCACCCGCCCTGCACGTCCGGGCGGGTGTCCGTACTCGTACGCTGGCAGGATGGATCCTGTCTGCGTCCGAGCCAGGAAGCACGTACCCCTACGGACCTGCACTTGAGGTGATCATAGGGGGGCGTACGGCCGCGCAGTCCCATAGAGAAGGACGGGGGCTGCGTACTAATCACACGCTGCACCTGTCCTTCCCGGGTGCTGCCCGATACGGCCGTGCACGCAGCACAAAGCTGTACGTGATTACAGTGTGAATGAGGCCTAAAGATGCCCCTTTCCTCGCTGTAACTTCGGACTTCGTCCTCACAACTTTCTATTAATGAAGAAGGAAGATAGCAGCTGCCACTTTTAGAGACACACATACTGGAAGAATGAAAACGCATAGCGGCCTCTCAGTATTCCACATATGTGAAGATCTGAGCAAAAAAAATAAAAATAGTTCTGCTGCCATAAACCAATATAAACAACTAAAAGCTTTAGAAACATGTGACCCGTGGGCCCGCGGCTGTTCTCTGAATGTCTCAGTACGAAGGAAGGGTATTACCAGCTTGTAGGCCATCTCGTACCCATCCGGGTTCATGGAGGGCAGGAGGTGGATGCGGGTATCGGTGACCAGCCTCACTACTCTGGGGTTCTTGTTCTTGTACTCCTGGCACAGATATTCCATGAGGTTCAGCATCAACTCCCGGCCCACGACCTCGTTCCCATGCATGCCGGCCACATAGCGGAACTCCGGCTCCCCTGTAACAAGGCAGGAAATGCAGAACAATGCTTAGTAAATGCTGTACATGCCATCTACATACTTCACTCTCCATACAAAATCATTTTTCTACTTTTGATTGAAGAGTCAGTACATCCAAAAGCCTACACTGCTGTTATGGGGCCTGGAGAAGGGAGGGGGGGCCCATTAGGAATGTTAAAAGAAATAATAGAACAACAATAGGAATATTAAGGGGTATTTTTATAACCAACAAATAAGCTAATACAGTTCTTAACAGAGCTCATTAGCTCAAGCTGCAATTTATACACATCCTGATAAGTCAGGGCCCTGACATCTCCACTTTCTTCCGCAAGGCTCCAATCAAAGACAGCATGTCTGAAAGGGAAGGACTAATGCTAGGCTCTCTTTTTAGAAAGCTCCTAGTGCTCTGGCAATTATTTCTTATATTTTAAATGTTTACTTTTAAAATGACGAAATTTTTTAAAACAAATACATATATATATTTATAAATAACGTGTTTAAAGGGATAGTTCACCTTCCTACTGAAATAACTGTGGCAGTGCGTGGCAATGCCACGGAGTATGCTGGCAACACAATCACCCAGGACTCTCAGCCAGAGGGGCTGAGAGGTTCCAGAATGTAAATTGTTTGGCAGGGAAGAAGCTGGCCTTTCAGTTTCTTCCGGTTTTTCCGGATTGTAGCCGGGAATCTGGAGCTCTGGAGATTTCTTAGAGTTCTGGGTGGGATGAAATCTCCAGTCCTGAGGTCAGGTGTTGCCGGTGATCAGGTGGCTGAGAGCAGCCTCATTAAGAGCCCAGCTCAAGAAAGAGTTGGTGTGGTGTGTGCTGGAGGCACACGAGGGTCAAGCCAAGCCAGGGAGTTGTGGGTGTGCTGGAGGCACATAGCCAGGGCCGGATTTACTGGCCCCATTACATTGGCAACTTCCCCACAAGGTCACCGCTGCCGCCCCGAGGCCGGGCCTCGGTGGCCTTGTGGGAAATTCGGGCCTGCACATAGCCAGACTCTGCTGCATGCGTGAGCACAAGTGATACAGCTGGGAGAGGTCAAGAGGGATGGTGACCCTGAGATGCCTGTCGGAGAGATGGAGACCCACTAGGGGTGAATGCTAAAACGCTTGGAGCTGAGGAAAGCTGCTGAGCAATACTGAGGACTGTATTGACAGATAAATACAGTAAAGTCCTGGGACTATCACACTGGGCGTGTATGGGGCAGAAAGATGTCGGTGAGACCAAAGGATAATGTTTTGATGAAAGTCCAATGAACTGTTCTTTTTTATTCATCATGGATTGTTGACCTTTTGACTGAATAAAGACTGTCCCTTTTATGTAAGCCCTCGTTCACACCTGAACGTTTTGTAGCGCGTTCTACGCTCGACGAACGCTCTACAAAACGCTCAAAAATATAAATCCCATTGTATTCAATGGTCTCGTTCCAACCTCGGCGTATTTCCGCCCGTCCCTAACGCGCTACAAAATGGCCCACGCCTGAAAAGGTACAGGTACTACTTTGGGCCGTTTTGTTGCGCGTTTCCATTGTGGTACAGCCAAGTAGCCTTCGGAAACGCGCGACGGTCGCGCGACTTTTTTACCGCAAATCGCGGTAAAACAGACGCGCATATGCAATACGCCTAGGTGTGAACGAGACCTTAAAGTCGGCTTCAGGAGTGGTCACTTAGCGCTCACTATTGGGATATATTCCCCAAACCAAATCACATGACCCAATAATTCAAGCGTCCTGAGCTCGGCCTACACGTATGCTATTGGCAACAAGCTTGTTTTGCACAATCTGAATATTGTTTTTTCTGTTAGTGGGGGATGGTTGAATAATTGGGGGATTTTAGTGGAAAGGTGAACTAACCCTCTAAAGACTCATCATTCTAATAAAAATTTAGTTCATTTTTGGTGAGACTTTTACAAAGTAAAGGAAGTAAGGGGAGAAAGGGGCAAGAGAAAGTAGATGTGAACGGGTTATTACAAGCATGCTATTAATACATTTATAACAGGGTGGAAACCCAACTGCAGGGGCCCCTACAACACAGCTACAGTCAGCTATGGGCACCCACAGCTCCAAGGGACCAGTAAAGTCTACTAACCACCAGGCTAAGTATCCAGACTTTACTTACAATCATAGGAGATCATAGAAATGTATCTGCGTGGTATTAGTGCAGCCATTCCCCACCAGGATTCCATGGAACCCTAGGGTTCTTTCAGGGGTACTTAGGGGTTTCTTGAGCAGGGGTGTGTTGACCTACCACATGATGGCGCCTGCATAGTACTGGGACCAATGTCACTTTGCAGAACCAACTGCATGGCACCAGTGGAGCCTCTCCTCTTGGTTCACAGATAAGTTACCACTAACAGTGAAGACCTTTCCAAGTGATGGATTCTTCCCACTTACCTTCAATATAAGGGGCATTCTTTGCACTAATCACCAATGCAAGGGGGCATTTACTGACAGACTGTATATGTAGGAAATAATTTACTGGCATACCCCAATTGTAAGGGGGCAATTATGGACAAACCATCATTGTAAGGGGTATTTATTGACAGACCACCTATGTAAGGGGGCATTTATTGATAGGCTACCTATGTAAGGGGGCATTTATTGACAGACCACCTATGTAAGGGGGTATTTATTGATAGGCTACCTATATAAGGGGGCATTTATTGACAGACCACCTATGTAAGGGGGCATTTATTGATAGCCTACCTATGTAAGGGGGCATTTATTGATAGGCTACATATGTAAGGGGGCATTTATTGATAGGCTACCTATATAAGTGGGCATTAATTGATAGGCCACCTATGTAAGGGGGCATTAATTGATAGGCCACCTATGTAAGGGGGCATTTATTGATAGGCTACCTATGTAAGGGGGCATTTATTGATAGGCTACCTATGTAAGGGGGCATTAATTGATAGGCCAACTATGTATTCTTTTGTTTGTTATTAGTATTATATCTACATCATATTGATGATGCTAATGTGCTGTGAGCTGTAGATACAATCATGTTAAGCAGTGGTTCCTTGAGACCTAAAAATGACCTCAAGGGTTCCTCAGTGTAAAAGGGTTGAGCAAGGCTGTATTATCGGATGATATCCTCACCCAGCTCGTGCTGCCCCGGGTTGTCAGAGATTTCCATGACGTACATCTTCAGGCCCAGGTAGCTCTTGCCAATGCTGTACACCCGAGTGATGTTCGGGCAGGCTTCATTCACCCTCTTCATGAGCTGGAAAGATGACAGCACATCAGTAAAAAAAAGGGATCACCAGCTATTGCCTGGTTCCTAACTGTCCATCATTGACAACAACAGGTCCATATGAATTGTCCCCTGTATTCAGAGTTATCCTAAACCCAGGCAATCTAACAACCTCAAATACTGTCCTCTTGTAATGCTCTCTATGACTTTAAAAACAAATTCTGGTTTGGTTGAGCTGAAATGAATGTATGTAAGGTCAGCTTTGGATTCTATCAAACATGAGCTGCTCCTGTGCTGCAGATAGTGAGAAGGTCTATGCCAGTGTCAGGTCAGCTTTGGATTCTATCAAACATGACCTGCTCCTGTGCTGCAGATAGTGAGATGGTCTATGCCGCCAGTGTCAGGTCAGCTTTGGATTAAATCAAACATGACCTGCTCCTGTGCTGCAGATAGTGAGAAGGTCTATGCCAGTGTCAGGTCAGCTTTGGATTCTATCAAACATGACCTGCTCCTGTGCTGCAGATAGTGAGAAGGTCTATGCCAGTGTCAGGTCAGCTTTGGATTCTATCAAACATGACCTGCTCCTGTGCTGCAGATAGTGAGATGGTCTATGCCGCCAGTGTCAGGTCAACTTTGGATTCCATCAAACATGACCTGCTCCTGTGCTGCAGATAGTGAGATGGTCTATGCCAGTGCTCATGCTCAGATCTTTCTACAGGAGTGCCAAGCGAAGTGGATGGGTCCACCATCACTATAATAACAGTCTCAGCATACTCAGAACCCTCTGCATCCTGTGCAAGTATCTTCTCAAACATGGAACTCTCAGTGCAGTTAACATTGGGACATCACTGAGGATGCCGAGAACCCCAAGCTTTGTGCAAATGTCTGGGAGAGGAAGGGAGCCAATTACATGAACAGGGAGGTGAGGACTCCACAAATAAAGGTTTTTCCTTTACATATATATCCATTCATATTCTCTCTCCCCCTTCTCTTTTTCTCTCTCTCTCTTTACTCTCTCTCTTTTTTGCTCTCTTTCTTTTTTCTTTATCTCGCTCTTCCTTTTATCTCTCTCTTTCCCTCTCCCTTCTGTCTTTCTCTCTCTCTTTCTCTCCTCTTTTACTCTGTCTCCCTCCATATCTCTCATCTGTCTCTTTTTCTCTCTCTCTTTCACCCCCCTTTCTCTCCTTCTCTCTCTCCCTAGTCTCTCTTGTCTACTCTCTCTCTTTCTTTCTCTCTCTCTCTTCCATTTATGTCTCTCTCTTTCTCTCTCCCTCCGTCTCACTCTCTTTCCTCTTTCTCTCCTCTTTTACTCTTTCTCCCTCCATATCGCTCATCTATCTGTCTCTTTTTCTCTCTCTCTTTTGCCCTTTCTTTCCTCTTTTCTCTCTCATCTTCTCTCTCTCTATTCTCTCTTCTCCACTCTCTTTTTCTCTCTTTCATTTTTCTTTCTCTCTCTCCCTCCATCTCTCTCTCTTTCCTTTTTCTCTCCTCTTTTACTCTCTCTCCCTCCATATCTTTCATCTCTCTGTCTCTTTCTCTCTCTCTCTCTCTTTTGCCCTTTCTTTCCTTTTTTCTCTCTCTCTCTCTCTTTCCTTTTTCTCTCCTCTTTTTCTCTCTCTTTCTCTCTCCCTCCATATCTCTTTCATCTCTCTGTCTCTTTTTTTCCTCTTTCTTCTTCTTCTCTCTCTATCTCTCTCACACATTCATTTGCTCAGATAACCCGCTAAGCAGTAAACTGGTATTATTGGTAATCATTGTCTATAATATAGATCCCATTCCCTCCAGTCTCTCTCTCTCTGGTCTCCGCCTTGTAATTACCTTCCTCATCGCCTCGTAGTTGTGGTGTTTGAACTCCAGTTTATCTGTTGGTTGTGGTTGGTGTTCCCACATGAACACAGTATTCGGATCTGCGGAGAGAGA
The DNA here is from genome assembly GCF_000935625.1 of Nanorana parkeri. Lineage (NCBI taxonomy): Eukaryota > Metazoa > Chordata > Amphibia > Anura > Dicroglossidae > Nanorana > Nanorana parkeri. The sequence continues at coordinate 46,057 of NW_017309096.1, read as the reverse complement.
AACCACAATTTCACATAGTGCTCGCAGTGTTTGCCTCCCTGCGGACTGCGGTCAGCCATGTTTGTACAGCGTATTTCGATTCGGAACGAAACGAATCGCACATGTCTAGTGTGCAGTGCCTGCCCACCGGAGTCAAGGAGTGGTGGCATGGACCCAACGCCTTATCCTAACCACCAAGCTCAGATCTGAATACAGAACCTAAATGGAACCCTAAACTAATCTGTTAACCCAAAAACATCAACCCAGCCCCCAAACTTAACCCTTGATCTATCACTGAACCAAAACCTACATCTGGGTCCTTAGTCAAACCCCCAAAGGTTACTCTTAATGTACCCAACCCCCAATCCTATAACTAAAGCCAAACCTTACACCTAAGCTTAAAGTTTATGTCTGACACAAATGAAAAACCCCATATGTAGTAAATCTCTACAATCCACGCACGCTTCCACGTGTTTCATCCCTTTTAAAAGACTGCAAGTACGGATAAATACCGAATAATCTGCCAGAAATCCACTGAGCTCCCATCGTTCTGTAGAGAGCTGATAACTTTGCCTCTGCCACATTAACATCCCAGGATGTGTTGTCAGCCTATGCTGGACTTCAGAACACCTCCCCTTCTCCTCAACTAGACATGTGATATTCATTTCAGTTCGAATCAAAATTCGGACTAATATTCGGAAATTAGGACTCATCCGAATTCTAATTCATCCGAATGTGTCAGAATCCAAATTTCCGTTTCCGGATTTCGGATCCCGTCCGAAATTCGTTCCAAAATGAAACTGAATCAAGCATGTGACTTTACTGGCCAATCAGATGTGTTTTTCGGTTTAATGCATCCCAATGGGTCTGAACACGAATTTTAATAACAAAAATTCTTATACATATAATACTAAAGCTGAGGCTGCTGGACCCGAATGGCATTGGGGATCCGAATTTCCGAATGCCATTCGGAGCTCCCGTATGCCATTCGGGTGTGGGAGCCTCAGCTAAAGTAATATATGTAAATGGCTCCCAGACCAGAATGGCATTTGGGAGTTCCCAAATGCAATTTGGAAATTCGGATCCCTAATACCATTTCGGGTCTAGGAGATTCAGCTTTAGTATTAATATCTGTATGTGGCTTTCTGTGGTATTCGCATCGAATATTCATAAACTCATCCGAAACTAACGAGAATTCGGATTTTGTCCGAATCCGAAAACCAAACCGAATTGAAGTTCGTATCCATATCCTGAATTCCGAAATATCCGAACTAGGGATGCACCGATATACCAGCGCCGAAACATATCGGCCGAAAATTGCACTTTTGGCATAATGCAGAAAGAGCCATGTTTCGGCCGATACATCGGCGCATCCCTGGTTTCTTTTCTCCCCGCTGGGCGCTGTTCCAGCGGGGAGAAAAGAAAGTGACAGCCGGCCGAGCGCTGCAGGACGAGAGCGCTGTGAATGGTCGGCGTCTCTCCTCCCACACCGCTCTGCCGCCTATCACAGTCCAGCAGAGCGGTGTGGGGGCGGAGACAGCGCTGTCACAGGAGGCTGGGCTTTCCTCTCTACACGGCTCGATCAGCCTCCTGTGACAGCGTGTCAGAGAGAAAAGCAAGGTCAGTGATCGCTGAGTGTGTGTACATAATTGAGGATATGGTATGTTAACTATATACTCAATTATGAATGAATGGGAAGTGATCTACATCACATCTACATCACTTCCTGTTCATTCATAATTGTGGTTATAGTAAACAAACAATGTTCTCATGTTATCAATGAACAGGAACACTCAGTATAGAGGATTCCTGTTCATTGATAACAGGGGACACAGAAAGAGAGATTGAGGACTTTGTGTTCTCAATCTCTTTTTCTATTTTAAAAGGGAAATATCAGGGGTCTGTTTAGACCCCCCAATATTTCCCCAAAGCCCCTAAAAGTAAAGTAAAAAAATAAAAATATTTAATAAAAAATGAATTAATAAATAAAAATAAATATACATTTTTTAAAAAGTTTATAAAAAAATAAAATATTTAGAAAAAATAAAAATAAAAAACATTTTCGGTATCGGTTTCGGCCTGACATTGACTAAACTTTGCATTGGACCACGTCGGCACTTACACAGGTGTAAGAACCCTTCATTCCCATCTACATGACAATGCTCGGGCTTGGCAACTGGCTACTGGGACACCATGAAGGGCAGAAGGTCACAGGCACCCCCTTGCATGGAACTACCGGGTACTTCAAATGAATCACTTGAGTTGGAAAACAGTATAGGTGGAAGCGCGGGGAAGGGACCTTGTGGTTCCCAAAATGTCACCTATGATGATGTGACACTATAGAAGTCAATAAATATTGACTATTATACATGTTGGAGTGCTAGTGACTTCTTTTCACTTATTTTGCGGAGGCATCAGCTGTCACTTTAAGCACCCGCCCTGTAATTTCTTTTTTATTTTTTTATCCGGTCAGGAGTGCGATGGGCTTGAATGTTTATTGAGGGGAAGGCTGTCTGATGAACCTGTTAAGGACAACATACCTTTGATACAAGTTGGTACTTAAAGGAGAACTATGGGGTCAGAGTTTTTCCCCATAGTTCTCCTTAGGGTAACGGGAGGACACAAACTAGCATCCTCCCGTTACCCTAAGCTCAGAATACCGCGAGCTACAGCTCACGGTATACTGAGACGCCGCAGCCGGAGCGGATCCCGACCTGGACGTCGGGATCCGCCCAGCTGCATGAGTGACAGCTGGCTCTGCCTATCTAGAGGCAGAGCCAGCTGTACCCGCCCCCTCCCCCATCCGTTCCGCCAGTCAGCGCTGGCAGATCGGAGCGTGGAGAGGGGAATCCAGCCCCTCCCCCTGTCACGGCAGAGAGCCGTGACAGGATCGAGAGGTGAGCGAACCCGGTATGTGTTCGCTTACCTCCCGATCTACTGAGTCGACCTGTGACAGTCTCATTGTCACAGGTCGGCTAGAACTATGAGGTGAGTGGAAGTCACTCATCTCATAGTTCTCCATTAATGTATATGGCAACCTCCCTGAGTGCAGCCCACCTGGCCCAATACTCACCTTTAATGCTAGATCCAGAGATCTTCACAGTGCAGCCCTGTATGGGCTTCTGAAAGCATTCACGCCGGGTCCTCTTCATCCTGCACACAACAAGTGCCGCAGCCCTATTCATACCTATGTTAAAGAGCTGTAATTTGCAGAACCGTTGGAGGTCGCCATAGTTAGGCTCCCTATAGGAACAAATGGGGGTGCGGCACATATACCCAAGATGAAAAAAAGGCCCAGTGAGGCCTTTTTTAAAAGCATGGCTGTGAGGTGTCTGCCCAATGAAGATCACTGGACCAAGCTGGAAGTTGAGTATTTGACCCCGGTGGGTGGCACTTGGGAGACGGCTGCATTCATTTATGAACCTGTTCACAGGTACGGTTGTCCATTATAGCTTAAAGGTTTACTTTAAAGCCCAAGATTCCAGTGCTGCAAATATTTCATCAGAAATTCCAATCAGCCTTGAAGAGCGCACCTGGAAGGGGACATCCCAGAATCTCCGCTCTCAGGCAGGCGGTGCCATTTTCAAACCAGCTCTGCGGATTGATCCTTATGTAACGCCCAACCATTGGGGTCGGCAGTCGGTTCAGGATTGGCGTATCCGGGTCTTTGTTTGCTTTAAATATCTGAAAAATAAAAAATAAATGATTTTCTGAGTTCTGGACACAATACACAAATTGAGGGGTGCATTTATTTTTAAAAAATCAAGGTGCCCTTCATCCTGCAAGATTGCATGTACATATGTTCTGTGCAAATAGTGACAAGAACGAATGCTATTAGTACAGTATATTTTCTTTCCAGTTTAAATGTAATTCAGTTAATCAGAGAAATACCAGGTTATGGCCACTAGATGGAGCCAGAGTAGTATCCAATACTTACCTTTAGGCCCCATTCACACTGAGCGACATGAAAATCGCGCGATTTTGAGCAACATGAAAATTGCGCGATATTGCGCGACGTGTCGCGCAACTTTTTCCTATTGGGCTGTATGCAATCAGGAGCAATATCGCTCGAAATCGCTCGAAAAAAGGGTCATGTAGGAGCGACAAGCTACCAGCGACAAGCTACAAGCGATATTGAGCGATATTGAGCGACGAGATGTGCACAGCTCCATTGAAATGGATTGGAGACGCTACATAGAGCGATATCGTGTGGAAATATGAGCGATATCGCTGCAAAAATCGCGCGATAAATCGCTCAGTGTGAATGGGGCCTTATGCTAGATCCAGAGCTCTTCACAGTGCAGCCCTCCTCCTTAGCGCCATCTAGTGGCCATAACATGGTACGCACTGCAATCTTATCAATCAAATACATTCAAACTGATAGACAATTTACTAATAACATTTATTATTTGTGATGGATGGTTTCCATCCAACACCTTCATCCAACATGCAGTTCAGATAACAGAGGCAATCTTATGTTATCCCCTTGCTTGCTTGTAGTTGAAAGACTTAAATAGAATTGTGTAGTTGGGCACAGCTTGCCGCTTGCAAAGGCGGATTCTGTAAATGTGGACATTGGACCCAGTTGCGGGCACAACGTCTGGTCTTTGGCAGCTCCATATACTGGGAAAATCTTGTAGAATCAAAAATCCTCAACCGAATTTTCCCCAGTGTCAGCACAGAGATACACTGTGCTCCACAGGGGCTCAGCTTTTGTATGCCAGGGCCCATTGATGGGGCCCCAACACCTCTTCTTGGAGTGGAGAATGGTAAATAAAAGAAACACTCTGGATTCTGTGCACCATACTTGAAGAGGCGATTTTGAAATATGGTGAGGTGGGCTTAAAAGGAACCTAGAAGCCCTCCACTGCTAAAGGATCAATAAAGATTTTTCCTCCCGGAATTTCGATCCCAAGTTCGATTGCTCTAAAAAATTACACCTGATCCCGTAATTCTCAGCTCCAGGTCTCTGCAATATTGTGTCTCTACCTCCAGGTTCAGGCCGGACAAGAGAGTCCAAAAAGATACCTGCACCGCACCCCAATATCCTCCACTCAATTGTTTATTTTAGAGGAGTCACATGACCTACCTGAGCTCCTCCCACTGACACGCTTAACCCTCTATTGGGCTTAGCCACAGAGTGGTCATAAGAATGAGTACTTGTATGAATATTTGTTGTGAAAATGCGCAGTATCAGCACCGATACCGGTATCAGTATTGGTGCATCCCTAATGGCACCACAACACAGCAACGGACATAATGCAATGCCATAATGTAAATGGACCCTTAAAGGAGAACTATGGGCTTTTCCCCATAGTTCTCCTTAGGGTAACGGGAGGACACAAACTAGCGTCCTCCCGTCACCCTAAGCTCAGTATATAGGGAGCTACAGCTCGCGGTATACTGAGACGCCGCATCGGAAACGGATCCCGACAATTATGTCTGGATCCTCCCAGCTGCGTGATTGTCAGCTGGCTCTGCCTATCTAGAGGCAGAGCCAGCTGTACCCGCCCCCTCCCCCGTCCGATCCACCAGTCAGCGCTGGAGGATCAGCAGGGAGGGCGGAATCCAGTCCCTCCCCTGTCACGGCAGAGAGCCGTGACAGGATCGAGAAGTGAGCGAACGCCGGTATGTGTTCGCTCACCTCCCGATCTACTGAGCCGACCTGTGACAGTCTCATTGTCACAGGTCGGCTAGAACTATGAGGTGAGTGGAAAGCACTCCTCATAGTTCTCCTTTAAAGCCCAAATCTAGCCAAACTTTTTTTTTGTCACAGGCTCTTCCAGCAGAATGAGCACACCTTAGACAGAGATGGTCCACTGTTTGTCACGAGAAATGCCATGCAGCCAATGCTGGAGTGTGCGTAGACAGGACGTGGCTGCAAAGAGGCCGCAGGAGATCAGAAGGACTCAGAATAGAGAATAAAAAAGGGTGAAAACAGGATTTTATTGAGAAATAATGAATCTCTGGTCGGCCACACAGGAGTTAAACTGTTTGCAAACGTCGCCCCGGCCAAGATCAGCAGGAGAGCGAACGCTGCTGGCGCCGGGCCCAACTTTCGCTCCAGGAACGGGACGCGAGCCAAGCGGAGGACCGCAGGCCGAGGCTCTTAAAGCCGAGCAAACATTTTGATGTGTCAGCGGAGGAGAAGGACGACACTTATTACATGTTTGCACAACACCTTCCGCACAAGACAAATAAAGTATTAGTGGCCGGCGGACCGCCGTACCGAGAGCGGGCCGCCACATTAAAGGGGCCGGCCATCTGTCTCTGCTTGCCCCAAATCTTCTCTGCCATGTGTCACTGCTGACGGCACTTTGATGTGAAGGAAATTCCCCTCCACTGACACACGTTGGCCCTTTGTTGTGTATTTATCTGATCAAACGTTCATTTCCGCAGCTTTGTGACTCTCGGGGCTGACCGAGCCATCCGGGACAAAGTCCTGAGGGATGAGCGGTAAGTAAATGACAATCAGATGCGGCTTCAAGGAGGAAGTTCCGCCGGTTCTACAATGTAGGAGATGAAAACCCTCCGCGGCCGACGTTATAAGACGAACTCCAGGAAGATACAGCAAGGCCAAAATGAATCATTCATACATCATTACATGGAGCATCTCAATGCAAGCAGTATAAGTACCCGAACCTGACCTAGAATCCGCCTCCTGCAGTCACTGTACAGCAGGGATGGAGTGTGAGAGGAAGAAGCAGCACAAGGAGCCAATCAGTTAATGAGGAGAGAGCAGAGTGACAGAGAGGTGAGCTCATCGCTGTGCTGCTTCTCCTTTCACTGTCCAGCGTATCACCCAACGTTCTGAGATGATAAAGAGGGAGACCTTCTAGCACAATGTATTCAAGCAATGGACACACCCCTGTCACACACCCATTATACAGTATATAGGTAATGGACACTCCCCATTATATATAGGTAATGGACACACCCCTGCCACACCCCCATTATATATAGGTAATGGACACACCTCTGCCACACCCCCATTATATATAGGTAATGGACACACATCTGCCACACCCCCATTATATATAGGTAATGGACACACCTCTGCCACACCCCCATTATATATAGGTAATAGACACACCTCTGCCACACCCCCATTATATATAGGTAATGGGCACACCCCCTGCCACACCCCCATTATATATAGGTAATGGACACACCCCATGCCACACCCCCATTATATATAAGTAATGGACACACCCCTGCCACACCCCATTATATATAGGTAATGGACACACCCCTGCCACACCCCCAGTTATATATAGGCAATAGACACACCCTCTGCCCTGGTACCTCTAGAAGTGATACTGGTATTTCTAGTAGTGGAACTGATACTTCTAGCAGGGCACTGGTACATGTACAGAATGTACCCTACTTCATGATATGTGCTGAAAGGAATACAAAAAAGAAAATCCTTGCTGGTGAAAACCAATGACCGGCAAAAAATTAAACCTAAATGACCCAGGTGAGGAGTGATGGTGCAACCCCTGGGCTGTTGGAGCAAAAGTATTGGGATGCCCCTCCAAATAATTGGATTCAGGTGTTCCAATCACCTCCATGGCCCCCGGTGTATAAAATCACGCACCTCGGCATGCAGACGCTTCTACAGACATTGGTGAAGGAATGGGCCGCTCTCAGGAGCTCAGTGACTACAAGCGCGGGACCGTGATAGGTTGTCACCTGTGCAATAAGTCCATCCGTGACATTTCCTGGCTACTGAATATTCCGCGGTCACCTGTTACTGGTATTATAACAAAGTGGAAGCAACTGGGAACAACAGCAACTCAGCCAGGAAGTGGTAGGCCGCGTCACATGACAGAGCGGAGGCAGCGCATGCTGAAGCGCAAAGTGCGCAGAAGTCGCCAACTGTCTGCAGAGTCAATAGCTACAGACCTCCAAACTTCGTGTGGCCTTCAGATTGGCACAACAACAGTGCGTAGAGAGCTCCATGGAATGGGTTTCCATGGCCGAGCAGCTGCATCCAAGCCGCACATCACCAAGTGCAATGCAAAGCGTGGGATGCCGCGGTGTAAAGCGCGTCGCCACTGGACTCTAGAGAAGGGGAGACGTGTTCACTGGAGTGACCAATCACGCTTCTCTGTCTGGCAATCCGATGGGCGTGTCTGGGTTTGGCGGTTGCCAGGAGAACGGTACTTGCCTGACTGCATTGTGCCAAGTGTAAAGTTTGGTGGAGGGGGGATTATGGTGTGGGGTTGTTTTTCAGGGGTTGGGCTTGGCCCCTTAGTTCCAGTGAAGGGAACTCTTAAGGCATCAGCATACCAAGACATTTTGGACAATTTCATGCTCCCAACTTTGTGGGAACAGTTTGGGGATGGCCCCTTCCTGTTCCAACATGACTGCGCACCAGTGCACAAAGCAAGGTCCATAAAGACATGGATGAGCGAGTTTGGGGTGGAGGAACTTGACTGGCCTGCACAGAGTCCTGACCTCAACCCGATAGAACACCTTTGGGATGAATTAGAGCGGAGACTGCGAGCCCGGCCTTCTCCTCCAACATCAGTACCTGACCTCACAAATGGTCCAACATTCCCATAGACACACTCCTAAACCTTGTGGATGCCTTCCCAGAGGAGTTGAAGCTGTTATAGCTGTAAAGGGTGGGCCAACTCGATATTGAACCCTACGGACTAAGACTGGGATGCCATTAAAGTTCCTGTGCGTGGAAAAGCCGGCGTCCCAATACTTTTGGTAATATAGTGTGTGTATATTACCAGATCCCACCAACTTATTTGATAGTTTTCCTTCTTTCTGCTCCTACATTATTTTTCCGGCTCAGAGCCGACCTCGGGGGTCCCAGTGGCCTCATTATAAAGACGTAGAATGTTTCCATTGAACACAGTGGAGGTCGGAGGTCGGGTTTACTGAGTGCTGTGAAATGTCACATTCAGGTCTCGCACGCTGCGTTCAGGATGTCCTCCATGTGTGTTCACACGCCTGACCTGGCGGGCATCGGTCCTGTGTCACACAAGGAGCAACAATGGCATTTACCCCAAACTGGCCAGGATAGGGGAACGCTAGAGGGGTTCTTGTTAAAAAAAAACCTTCATAGCACGTTCTAAACATAAACCAGACGTTACCCCGGACTGAATGACATTTGATAAATCAGCGCACATCATAAATTGTTATTTCCCCTTTAATCATCCTTTGTTACATCTCAGTGCTGCTGATCTCCTGCAGCCTCAATGCAGCCACTTCCTGTCTACATGTACTCCAGCGATGGCTGCGTGGCATTTCTCAGGACGGATTTCCCGATAGTGACAATAGCCGCCATTGGAAGCCCATGAGAACGGGTGACAACGCAGGGGTGCAATTAGGAGACAGGAACGGAGTGTCGTCACCCAATAACAGGAAGTGCCTGAACATTTCCTGGCTAGAGTACATGAAGCGTCATCTAGCTCTTTCCTCCCCGGTCTGTTCCTGACCCACCTCTTTCATTCATTGGATTTCAGTTATTCCAATCATGGAGGTTCAGCATCACATGTGGCCATTACCTATGCAACTACAGCCTGCCTTGGGACCCCCCACTCCTCCACACTGACACTAAATAATCATGTAATAAAATGAGAATGGAAAGGTTTCATGTAAGTATTTCATTGGCATGGTGCTGATGAGGGGTAAATGGAGGGACCAACAAATAAGCAGATTGCACTGCGGCTTTAAACCGGACACGTGTATCTAATAAAGAAGATGACGGCTCCCCTTTTAATACAGCCGTGTCATGCTCCTCCTCTGTGTGTTGTTATTGCAAGCAGGCCAGGAGTCGGCTCCGGTCCTGCAGAGAGGAGAGGGCAGCTGCCAGCAGAGAGAGAGATGCCAGGGCCAGAGCTCTGCGCTGTCCCAACATAACCTCCCGGTGCCAAGGAAGAAAGGAGTCATTGACTCACACAATACAGGTGGCACATAGTATGTAACCGCAGGCTGGGCACCGCACACTGTATTCTTCACCACGTGTCCTCGCCTTCAGCTTCATCGTCTTATATACAGGTTCATGCGGCCACTTCACCCAAAAGTGAATCTATGATATCCGCCATGAAGTACACGCCAGGTATGCCTATATGACCCAAGTTGTGAGATGTGTCCGCCATGAAGTACCCGCCAGCTGTGCCTATATGACACAAGTTGTGAGATGTATCCGCCATGAAGTACCCGCCAGCTATGCCTATATGAACCAAGTTGTAAGATGTATCCGCCATGAAGTACCCGCCAGCTATGCCTATATGACACAAGTTGTGAGATGTGTCCGCCATGAAGTACCCGCCAGCTGTGCCTATATGACACAAGTTGTGAGATGTATCCGCCATGAAGTACCCGCCAGCTATGCCTATATGACACAAGTTGTAAGATGTGTCCGCCATGAAGTACCCGCCAGGTATGCCTATATGATGGGAGGGATATATTACAATGACACCTGGAAGTGGGGGGGATATATGGGCTAAAATGGTGCAACAGTATGTCTGTAGGAAAACAAAGTCATATTTAGTACATCTTTCCAATACTCGGACGTTTCCTCATCTTTTGCTGAAACATAACAAACAGAACAAGAAACATTCCACAATTGAATATCCCCTTATTATCATACTAGAAGCTCAATTGATGGATTGCCAAAAAGGGTGTTTAAACATATACAAGATCTACATATAATACAATTTGATAACATTGTCTTAAATACGCGATCTATCCCATCCCCTTAACCCCTTCATGACTGAGCTTGTTTTTTACTTTCTGTTCGTAAATGACTGACACATTTTTGACATTTTTGCTGCGTGATCCTTCCATGTCAGTAATATACTTTCTTACAAAGTGCACGCCGGG
>NW_017309096.1:33566-34852 GCF_000935625.1 Nanorana parkeri | reverse complement strand
CCAAGTTGTAAGATGTATCCGCCATGAAGTACCCGCCAGGTATGCCTATATGACCCAAGTTGTGAGATGTGTCCGCCATGAAGTACCCGCCAGGTATGCCTATATGACACAAGTTGTAAGATGTATCCGCCATGAAGTACACGCCAGGTATGCCTATATGACCCAAGTTGTAAGATGTATCCGCCATGAAGTACCCGCCAGCTATGCCTATATGACCCAAGTTGTGAGATGTGTCCGCCATGAAGTACCCGCCAGCTGTGCCTATATGACACAAGTTGTGAGATGTATCCGCCATGAAGTACCCGCCAGCTATGCCTATATGACACAAGTTGTAAGATGTGTCCGCCATGAAGTACCCGCCAGGTATGCCTATATGATGGGAGGGATATATTACAATGACACCTGGAAGTGGGGGGGATATATGGGCTAAAATGGTGCAACAGTATGTCTGTAGGAAAACAAAGTCATATTTAGTACATCTTTCCAATACTCGGACGTTTCCTCATCTTTTGCTGAAACATAACAAACAGAACAAGAAACATTCCACAATTGAATATCCCCTTATTATCATACTAGAAGCTCAATTGATGGATTGCCAAAAAGGGTGTTTAAACATATACAAGATCTACATATAATACAATTTGATAACATTGTCTTAAATACGCGATCTATCCCATCCCCTTAACCCCTTCATGACTGAGCTTGTTTTTTACTTTCTGTTCGTAAATGACTGACACATTTTTGACATTTTTGCTGCGTGATCCTTCCATGTCAGTAATATACTTTCTTACAAAGTGCACGCCGGGAAGCCGGCTTCCCAGCTAATCAGCATCGAGCCGGCTTCCCGGCCAATCAGGAAGGCAGGGAGGCAGGTCATTACTCGCCGCCTGGCTTCCTCATTGGCTGGGAAGCCGGTTTCCCGGCCAAGCACTACACAAGGCGGCTAGACAACATGGAGCCAGCTTCTCGGGCAATCAGATTGCCCGGGAAACCGACTCCATGGCAGTGGAAGCACCGGTATCGGTACTCGGTATCGACGATAACCGAAAGCCAATTATCGGTGCTCGTACTCGATACCAGAATACCGGTATCAGTGCATCCCTAGTTAATACATATAATTATTATATTCAGTATATGAATACCTTTTAAAAAAAACTATATATATATTTTTTTATTTATAGTTTTATCTATTTTTTACCAGCGGGCCAAGCTGTCCAGCAAAATGTGTGTTACTGTTATATACAGTATACTTTGCTTCTATGTTTTTTTTTTTAGGCACATGACCG